>NW_015151236.1:325949-396357 GCF_000732505.1 Cyprinodon variegatus | reverse complement strand
AAAAAAAAGGCTTTTAAATTATAGCTTCATATGATAGAGAACAAAAGCTTTGTAGATCCTTATGCTGCTGAGTGAAAAACAATAATTCTTTAGCATTTAAAACTTTTATATGAGGATTGTTTTACATCTGACAGATGGGAAAGTTTCAGTTAAAAGCTGACGAGGTCAGTCCACATTTTTCACACTGGTAGATATGAATGACTGTTCGTTATATTGAATGTTGTCTTTTGTGATGTCAGCCTTTTTCATGTTGTCTGTTTTAATGGTTTCTTGATTATAAAGGTTTAAAATCAATCAGCTATCCAAACACTTGTGTTAATTACAGTTAATTCATGTTTTAACAAGAGGGGCAATTACTCTTTGTCAAAGGGCCAAGGTTTTTACACTTGAAATAAATAATCTATTAAAAACAGCATTTTATTTTCACCCAGGTCAATTTTTAAAAAAAGGGAAAAGTAGAAATCTGTAAGAGTGCATATCCGTTTCCACAACTCTGCAAAACATCTTTGAATTTGCTCCCTATAAAAAGACCACTTCAATCACACTTAACATAGCAACAAAGAAATGAAGAACTGTGCATATTATAAAAAGGAGAGCCATCAGTTCAAACCTGTAAAATAGCTCCGGTGGGTCAGAGCACATTTTTAATCAAACTAAAAACCAAACTTACAGGAAAGGCAGCACCATGAATGAGAATGTATATGGGTCAAAATAATTGAAGATGGCAGATTTAATAAACAATGCATGAAACACTACCAACTGCGACTGAGGATTGACTGGATGTTTACATTTTATTTAGCATGCGTGTGATGGGATGCGTGGAGATGAAGCGCTGCAGGCTGTGGTGTAAACTGGCATCTGCACAGCTCAAGCTGTCAAAGGTGGGAGCTGCACAAGCATGGGGCTTTCTGCCTTTGGCTTTATAGGAGCTCATAAGAACTTAGCATGCAGTTACTGTGCATGTTTGGTCTCCATTGTATTCTAGTTTAAAAAAAGAAACGTGTTAGGCTACTTACTTCTTTCATCTGAAGGGAACCTTAATAACAGACTCCTGATGTCTCGCCTTTCATGAATCCCAAAATAACCTCGAACTTTTGTAGGTATTTTTCAGTTCAAAGGCAACAAAAAAACATTTTCTTCCCTTTTAATCTGAAAGCCCTTTAACTTACCATTGTTTAATCAACAATTTAGATCATGGCTGTTTATTTAATGAATGGGATGAACATATTTGTAAATGTTTGCACATATAATATAAATGTCAGGTTATGAACAAAAAAATACTTACTTTTAAGGGGATATCAGCACTCCAGGCAAATAAGTCTCAATTTAGATTTTAATATGTAACATAAAGAAAAAAGATCTACCATTTTAAAGCCCATCTGACTGCATATCTATTCCAAGAGGATTGATTTTACTCCTTTAGCGTCACATATAATCAGTTCTCAGCCAAGTACTGTGATTAAATATTATGTAATTGACTAAATTAAAGTAAAGCATACTTATGAAGTGGAAGGTAAATAGTGGTTTCCAAAGGTTTATACAAATAAATAATGTGTAAAGTGTGGCTTATAATTGTATTAACTTTCCTTTTTGTCTGACCTTTCACCTCAGAATAAATAAAGATGTTGTCTTTAGGCCTCTGGCAGTTCTTAGTCAACATTAGTAAAGAAACAGTATCATGAAAACCTAGAAATGCTATACAGAACAGGTTTTAAACAAAGCACTATTTCTGGCTTAAAACTTGCACCTCACATCACCCTATATACAGAATTATTGCAGAATTATTAGACAAGTTGTATTTTTGAGGATTATTTTTATTATTGGGCCACAATTGTGTGATATTACAGTGCAGAATTATTAGGCAACGTAATAAAAAACAAATATATACCCATCTCACTTGTTTATTTTCACCAGGTAAACCAATATAACAAGTAAAAATTCAGAAATAAACATTTGAGACATTCAAAAACAAAAAAACAAAAACAAATCAGTGACCAATATAGCCACCTCTCTTCACCATGACGCTCAAAAGCCTTACGTCTAGCTGTTTGCGATCCACATTGCGTGCAGCAGCCACCACAGCCTCCCAGAAACTGTTCATATCATGTTTTTCTTGAATGATGGTGACTTCTTGTTGTACCACTGTTTGAAGAAAGTGTCTTCCAGAAACTGGCAGTACTTCTGGGAGTTAATCTTGACTCCATCATCAACCCGAAAAGGTCACAAAAGCTCATCTTTGATGATACCAGCCCAAACCAGTACCCCACTTATACCTTGCTGGCGTCTGAGTCAATAAGGAACTTGCTGCCCTTCACTGATCCAGCCTGGTGCCCATCCATCTGGCCCATCAAGACTCCCTCTCATTTCATCAGACCAAAACACCTTGGAGAAATCAGTCTTCAGATATTTCTTGGCCCAATCTTGATGTTTTCTCTTGTTCAAAAGTGGCCTTTTTTTTGGCTTTCCTTTCCTTGGCCAGGTACCTGAGTATTGAGCATCTTGTGCTTCTCTGCACTCCAGGCATGTTGCAGCTCTGAAATATGGCACAACTGGTGGCTAATGGCTTCCTGGCAGCTACACGCTTGATCCTTCTCAATTCATGGGGAGTTATTTTGAGTCTTCTTTGCTCAACATGCTTCTTGCGCCCCTGTTGGCTATTTGCCATGAACCGCTTGATTGGGCGATGATCCCGCTTCAAAAGCTTGAAGCTTGAACTGCTGCACCTCTCTGAAGGACATTTGACATTTTCTGACTTTTCAGTCTGTCAAATCTCTTTTCTGACCCAAATTGCCAAAGGAAAGGAAGTTGCCTAATAATTAAGCACACCTTATATTGGGTGTCATTAGGCCACAGCCCTTCTCATTACAGAGATGCACACCAGCTGATTCACTTAATTGGTAGTTGGCTTTCAAGCCAAGGATGATGTGGTCAAAATATACATTTGCCTAATAATTCTGCACACAGTGTAGATTACATAGCATTAGGAAAAATAACCTTACTGTTGAGATGGTTTCATTCATCAGGATCTCTTTTTTTCACATCAGCGCATGTGTGGAGCTCACAGAGCCAAACCTTGTGCGTGTATCGTTTTAACAAAGTCACTTGACCGATACAGGAGCTGCTTCAAACTAACTGACGCAATAAACTGTGTTTATAAGTACATCTGTCAACGAGATCTGCGAAAAAAAATCTCGGATCTTTTGCGCTTCATTATCAAATTTATCAAGAAATATGGAGCAACCTTAAGGCAAAACAAAGGTTTCAGCTGTGTGGGACCAATTTTCTTGTTGGGTCATCCTGCTCCTCTAACTTATCACTCAAGTTATCTGAACTTAAATTCAATTCAAACAGATTTTCCGTTTGCCGAACTTACTGCACACATTTAGTTATGTTTTTTAATCCTAGTCCGCAACATCCTTATTCACGTTTACTTACATTTGCATGTCATGTTACGTTTAAATGTTTATTTATTGACTGCATCTAAAAAATTAAAACATATTTCTAATTTAAATCAAGACATAATATAATAACATATAACATAGAATGACTTAAATCATATTAGTGTTCTCCCGATAGAATATGGAAAAGTTTGATTTATCATGTCACTCCTCTAGTTGTAAAAATACTCAAGAAGCTGCAGACAAATCCTATTGACTGGAATCCTGGGTATTCGCTGCTGCAATTGGCTGAAGGCATATTATGGAAGACGGGTACTAGCTGGCACGTTACCCAACCAGTTCAAAGTGTTGTACTAAATACCCCTCCTATTCACAGACAGACTGAAGTGGAGCCATCCCAGATTGATAACTTAAAACTCAACTCAGTTCTATACATATCAACCTGGCTACTGCCAGGTTAGTGTCTAGTCCCGAATTAGACCCAGCTGGTTGTATAAAGTATGGAGCTGGTAGGGTTAAAAACAAATGCACAACTGCAGTTCTTTCTGTTAATCTACAGAAATGGTGATAAGTGAAATAAGATATAAGTGAAATAAGATAAGTGAAAAGGTTAAAACCATGGTTCATTTTCTTTCTTTTTCTTTTAGATTATGCATTACTCAGTAGTCAGTGACATAAAATCTTTATAAAAAACTAAAGTCTGAGTTTATATAAGGACAAAGTCTCAGAACACTAAAGGTGCGAGGCACTGTGGTAAGTAGGAGGAGAAATGTTAGAGACTCACATTGAGCCACTATGCCAGCCAGAGCCGTCTTGAACTTGTCTTTGGCCTCCTCCATCTCCTTCTCGTGCTGACTCTTCTCACCAATCAGCCGGCGGATGTGGCTGTTGGAGGACTGGATCATGGAGTAGAAGTTGTTGGCATTTCTGCGATTGACTTCCCCCCTTTCCAGCCAGGTCAGGAGCACTCGCACGGCCTCTGGAAACTTTCCATCGTCTACGGAAAACAAAAGCAAGGACAAAGTGAAATCAAATCATTGTCGGTCGAGCACCTGCATTTCATAATATTTCACAATTTTTTACCACTGAGTAAAAGTAAAAAAAAATGACTGAAAGATAACCTCCTTCCCCAGAATTACAGCTCTGTTGCACCACAAGAAGAAAGCCATCACTTAAGCTGTATATCTTGCTAACAAACAACATTATGGGCTAAAATGACAACTTGGAGGCAAAATAGGCTATAAAACCCATTTCTACTGCAGGTGGTCTGTCATCATAGTGTGTAACTGAGTTTGGAGTACAGTAATACAAACTGGCAGTAAAAACAGCAAGATCTCTTTCTCCCTCTGGGTAAAAAAGTCAACTAAAATCTGCAGCAAATGACTGTGTTGCTCCCAACAGCAGCCCGGAGAGATCACAAACAAACTCTTGGCTGAAACAGCACAGCTTCTGAGTTTATTTCTTGGTTTTTGCGAGGGCCAGGCAGCGGAGAAGAGAAAAAACCCTATGCAGATGGTAGAGAGACAGAAAGTCATGGCCATGATGTTATCAGGCCACTGTGACGGAGAGCTGGAAGTGCTACTGCTCATTAGAGAAACAAGTTTATCCTGGCAGAGAGTCGACAGAAAACTGTAAAAAGGCAGAAAAGAGCGCCTTGGAATGTAGGATGAGTTGTGAGGGCGGATGAGATAAACAAGGAGCAGGTTATAGGGACCCACTTATGCACTGTTTAACAGACTGGTAGAGGAAGCTCCCACAGTTTGTTAGAACACCTGAAATACTTTGTTGGAGGTACATGCTGAACTTCAGGACTGTTCCTGAGACACCCAGTAATATATCTATTTACTTGAGCTCTCCTAAACAGTTTCTACTTTAAAATGTATTTTACAAATTTAAAATTTGATTCATTTACAGAAATGTCAGACTTCAAGTAAGAAGGGAAGGAAAGATGCAAGGAAAAAAGCAAGGCTATTATGAATAAAACTAAGGAATGGAGAAAGGAACAAAGTAAATGAGATAGAAGAGAAGACAAAGATGGTGGGAAGAGATAAGTATCAAAGAAAATAAGGGTACAGAGAGGAAAGAGAGAAGAAAATACAGGAAGAATTGAAGGACATAAGGAAAGAGATGAGAAAAAAGAAGGAAGAAGATGGGAAAAGAGCTTTACTCCTCATTGACTAGATCGTAGCCACAGCTGCCCTGGGGCAGACTGACATCGGCGCCACTGGGCTGCTGACCACCACCACCAAAGAAGAAAGGATGAGGACACCAGGAGGGAGGTGTGCAAGGAGGACAATGAACAACAATTAGACAAAGGAACGGGAAATGAAGTCTGGAACAACAAAAATATTTCCCATTTTCCCTTTTTATCCCCACACACTTCCCCAGACTTTAAAAACATCTAAACAAGATGACATTATTTTATAGAAACCCGGCTGCCTTTTTCATATCATATCAAGTTTAAACTTGAAGAATATTCCCTCATGTGATGAAGAAGCTCTGTGTCTCAGAGGCTGCTAGCATCTGTGTCTACCTTTGATTTTGTCCCCCAGCTGGCTGCACTCATGCTCTGAATAGTGGACAATCGGAGGAGGGGAGGGCGGCCGCAGGCGATCCTCCTCCATCTTGCGCCTGTGGCGCTCCTCTCGGGCCAGCATGCGCTGGCGGCACTCCCACTCATACAGGTCATCTCTGGCCTGTGCAAAGTCAACGTGGAGGCGACCGGTGTCCTTTTTGTCTGTGCTGGAGCCCAAACGGATTCGATAACCTAGCAAAGATACAGATAACTGGTTTAAAAATCTATTTTTTACCAAAAAAACCTTTGAATTTATTTGAAAATAGATGATATAGATAAGAGATACAATCCCAAAATAACAGCCCTGGTATAAAGGCAGTACGCAGCCCTTTTTCAAAATCTCTACAGTCGTATCTTAACCTTAACTCTCACGGATCAAAGAATTTAAATCAATGACTTCTGCTTTCTTAGCTCTCTGTGAAGACAGTCACAGTAAATCCTCCAGTCACAATATTTAAGGATTACAGGTTAAAATGCTTTACACAGTTTATATTCGGAGACAAAAATAAAAACAACATTCCATGAGAGCGTAAACCACCAGGTTTTTAGGGACATGAAGCAGACTGTCAATTAATAGTGAAATATTTATTAAGAAAGGATTAATCAGATTTTTCTATCTCTGGAAAAATAAAAAAAAAATTCACAGCACATGACTAAACCAAAAATTTATGTATTATAATTGATGTATTATAAACAGCTAAATAACAATTTTAGCTCCATTATTTCCACCAATATGGTGACTGTGCAGAAACCTCTCCTCCTGAGGAAACACACGGTGACAGTGGAGAGAAAGAACTATTTTAACAGACAAAAAACAGCTTAGTATTAGAGGACATAATGCATTATAGTTGTTTTTTTTTTCCATATCTTGTTTGATATGTGTAGCTCTATGTGCTCAGTGAGACCAGAATAGTCCTCATTAACACTCTTAACTTCCCTCTTATACCTACTCTATCATACTTGTTTTGTTTTAAAAATGTCCAGCTGTTGAATTAATTACAATCCTTTTGTTTAAGTGGTTTAAATGATCCAAATACTCAAAGAAAGAGATTGCAGACAAATCAGGAATCGAGATGAAAGAGAAAATTAGGAGTTTCTACTTCAGTCTGCTCTCACTGCCTTAGACTCTTAATCTAGCGCAGCCTTAATATTTCATATGAGGAGAAGCTGGTGTGCTGGAGCTGCCTGAGTGTGTCATTGCTGGGTATTGTTGTTTGCACAGGCTCTCCCTGAGTGTGTGTGGGTGGGGGATTATTTATGGGGAAACTACATAGCCCTGTCATCGCTCTAATATATGAACCTCTGCACCCACACCTCACTGTAAGAAGAGAGGCTGCTGAAATCAAGGGATCTCTCATTCAAACTCACTATCTCTCATGGATTTGTGCACACACACGCTTACACACACACACTCACTTAAGCTGGGAATATTTCTGAGAGGCTGGCTCATCTGAGTGGGCTTTTTAAAGCAGGAGAGAGTGGTCATCGGTTTCCACAGAGAGATTGAGCATCTCTGTTCTGTTCAGCTTGAAAATGAAGACGAGATAAAAGCACACAAAGTGGAGCCAGATAGGTGGTAGAGATTTTTTTTATTATTTAGTAATCTGGATTTTTCTTACTGAACTATGTCTTTCCTCACTATTACTGTTCTGAATCACAAGCTGATAAACTGGGAATTTAAGGTCCTTTGTGATCTAATTTTTCCCATTTTCAGTCCAAAATGAACTGATGCTGATCTATGCGACGCCACAGCTACATGTTTGTCTCTATAAAGTAACTCCTAATTGTTTAATTAGAGCTTTAAATAATCTAATTAAGGTTAAATGCAACACAACAAACTCAGCTAGGTGTCATAAATCAGGCCGATCTTCACATTTCTAAATAAAAACCCTCAAACCCTGACTGTCATTAAACTTTAAAATGATTGTGAATGTATTTAAATCCAAATAGCATTTTCCATCTCCATTATTATTTAAAGAGATGTCTCTTTAAGAAACCAACTAGTTTTATTTAATTTTCAGGCCTGCATTGTAGAAAAGTGTTTTAACAAATTGGAGGTAATTTTACTTTTTTTTCCCAAAACTGCTACTAAAGTATATTTAGTATTATTGTCGTGTTGGGAAACTATACTTAGTCCAGATTTCAAATGGTGTGAATTTGTGACGGAGCACGGGACTTTATGGGAAGCCTCCTTCAATAATTAAATGGTGCAAGAGTGACTTTCGCCACAATACCACCACCGCCGTGTTTAACAGTTAACACAGTGGTTTTAGATGTTAAAGTCTCACCTCAACTCCTTAAACGCACTCTAATGTTTGAAGGAGTCCAGATGAGACGTTCTTACCTAGTAACATTGTACCAACTGTTAAGTATGTAGGTGTTGCCATCATGCTGAGGGACTAATTACATACAATCACAGAGGCAAAAAAAAAAATAACCTCATCTTCTCAGATCATAAAAAGTCTCTTGAGAAAGCGTTGCGGTAAAAATGCTATTTATACACTTAATTCAGTTATAAACAGGCTTTACTTCAACAATAGTTTGAGGCACCTTCCATTTAAAGATAAGAGTGAGTTTTGGTTTTCATGGATTACTATTAAATATCAAAAGCACTTTTCTTTCCCCTAAGCACAATAGTTTAAGATTAGACGGTTCAGGCGCGCAGGTGGTGCACTGGTTAGCGTGCACGACCCATGTACAGAGGCCTTAGTCCTCGATGCGGCCGAACCTGGTTCGAATCCAACCATTGCCACGTGTCTCTCCCCCTCTCTCATACCGCTTTCGTGTTATTCTATTGAAAAAACGAGCCACTAGTGCCGAAAAAAAAAAAAAAAAACATTACACACTTCCTTTTTCTACAAAATTATGCATCTCTACATGTACAAAGTAGATAAACTGCTTTTTAGATAAATTCCCTTATGTGCTGAAACAATTATTCAGAGAATTAACTAATTGTATTTAATGGATCACTGAAACCAATGCCAACTCATTTATCACATTATATACTTGTTAACTGGAGTACACCAACTTTAAAATATGCATTTTCTGAAATAAAAATTAATTCAGAGTAGTAATTAAGCCAGAAATGAATCAAAAATATATGCATTTTAGATGTAAAACTTCTTTGTCTTTAAAGGCACATTACAGTTTTGTAATGTTTTGTGGCCGAAACATAGAACTGCAGCACTCTTCTGCTCATAATTAACAAGGTTTTTCGTTATTTGCTGATGAAGATTCTCAGTTATCCAGGTCATAGTCATTCTGTAAAAGTTTAGACCGACCTTCAGAATCATAGACAGGTTTCAGATATTACAGACTAACAATGGAACCAAACGACCCACTCGTCAGTTTCCATTTGCATGTTGCCAAGCAATACAAGGCCTTGTCTATATAAAGACTCAAACTCACTGCGGATCCAGACATTTGAATTAGGAAAGCTTCCTGGATGGGAAGAGAAACGTCTTCAAACCTTGGAAACCAAGTCCAGTGGATTGTTTTTTAAACTTTTACGGAAGGTTTTTTGTTTTTACTTTTTCTCCCTAGATGGAGTTACGGTTCTTGTCTGAGTTTAGCTGGATGCTGATCTCTTCTGAGTATCCACAAAAAACATCTTGAATATAAGGTTTGTATTGTTTGCTAGGTCGGACCAATCCAACATGGAGGAGCATGACGTCACATCAGCAGAACAGCGTGGGAACTTCTGACTTCAGGAAAATTGGATACAGGATTATAGATGCATCGGAAATGACCTATTGATTCAGTCTGCTCATGAAACAATGTTTTAGTCGTTAAGGGTCAAATAAAAAGCATATTTTAAAGATATTATTTTGTAAAAACTGACATAGTGTCTCTTTAAATAGGCTTTATGCAGAACTAATAACGTTAAATAGTTTTAGCTTTAGTTCTGTAAAAAGATCTTCTACTGTGCTGCTTTTCATGTATTAATTGTTTAATTGGAAAAGAAAAGTCAACACATGAATCCATCAATGTATGGAATATGATTACAACCTGGGCCTGTGGGAAGATACCAAACAAACCCAACCACTCCTGATAATCCTGTTTTTAATATATTAAAGTTCTCATCATTCAACACTGAAAAATGAGCTTCCAACTAGATTGTAAATGTAAACTGAGCTGCACTGCATTGACAAAATAACTGCAATGTGCAGTCGAGGTATGAAAGTTTACCAGACAGGAAGAGAGCCTTGTCTACTGTGGACTCCTCTGCGAATCTGATGTGGCAGAAGTTCTTCTTGCTTTTGCGAATGGCCGTGATATCGCCGCACTGCCCAAAAACCTCCATGATGAGCTGTTCCGTGGCGTTTTCCGGCAAACCACCGACAAACACGGTCTTGCAACCTGGGGGGCGTTCCCTTGTGGCTGGAGGAGGAAGGTCTGTTCAAAAGGAAAGGAAAGAGTCACTGCATGAGGAAAAATGTAATTATAGCAGATTGTTTTGTGTGTCCATGGTGTTTGGAGTGAGGCTGGAGCATATCAAAGTTGTTCACAGACAGGTTCCTACAGCCATTTTTCCCATTTAAGAGCAAATCTAACAAATACGAAGCGCATGGCCACATTGGAAGAGTCAGTGCAACAAAGAGAGCCCACCATCAGGTTTATATTTAATGGCTCAGTGCATGCAAAAATAAAGACAAACAGGACTGGAATAAACAAAGCAGCTAATATAATTCTGCACACTGACATTTATGCAGAAGATAATAAAAATGAAATACACAAACTGAAGAAACGACCCAGCCATTTGAGGAAAAGTGAAATCTAATTTTAAGTATGAGTTATGCTCTTTGAGAGGCTGAAAACAATATGCGGCATGGCAGCAAATGCTTCCATTACTTCTTTCGGCAATTGGAAAGATGCCATTGTGGATTAGTTTCCGTCTTTGTTTTATTCAATAGGATATAAATAGTTTTTTTGATGTGAAATAAAGATAATACATAGAGCAACAACATGCTTCGACCAGGGAAGCACTGCATGTAAAAACGAATGATTACATCTGAAGTTTACTCATTAATTGAATAGGTGCATGGACTGAATGTCAATCTATAGTAGATAATTGGGTAGATAATGAGGTCCTCCATGCATAAAGCAGTAACAGTATTCTTCGCCGCCATTTTGATGGTGTTGTTCATGCCTTTATACATATTTCTAAATTTCAGATTAAACAAAACACCTATTCTAAGCTGCAAGCCTGAACACCTGTGAGGTTGTATGAATAGCTGTATACCTTTTATGGATGGCCTATAATAAACCCATACACTTTCACTGCAAAAAAGACACGAGTTACAACAAGATTTAATTTTCTTTTGGAATTGATTAAGTATTTCTGAATTGAATTTGAATTGAATAAAAAAATAAATGTGTATTCTTTATCTTCCTAACAATATTTAAATAAAAAGACATACATTTGGGCATCGTGGAAAGAAATTCTAAAGGTTGAGGCTATATTCAATTAAGTCATGCACACAAATGGAGTAAAACATAACCATCCTAAAAAATGAATAGGCAATCCTTCTGGCAACAATGTGATTGTGAATCCTCTCATGTGGAAGGTTCACTCCATTGCAGAAATCACTTATTCAACACAGATGATTGTTGACTGATCTAATCTCCAATAGATCAGGCTTCTCATTTACGATGAATGATTAGTAGAGTCTATGAGGAGTGAACCAAATAATCAGTGGAACACTGAGGGTGCTGTATTTCTGGAGATCTGCAATAAAGACCTGCACTCACAGACACCGCTGTTCCCACCTCAGCAAATATCAATACTCTGAGAGGAAAGGACTTGATTTAGGGGCAATATATATGTGTGGCATAAAGGAGATGAGGGGGGGGGAGTGGCATTACTTTGATTTATTCAGGTTTGTTAAATGTGACAATAAGCTGCTGTATTTTCTTCCTCAAACTGTTGAAATGGGTAAGGATCAAATTGTTTCAGCTCCTTTAAAACCATTGTCTTCTTGATGTTTTCTATTTTGCAGACATAGGTCACACCTTTTTGTTCAATTCACTGCAGCACAAGCAGCTTCTCTACCCAAATAAAGTGACAGCCCTATCTTCAATCTAGCCTTCATCTACAGCAGAGAGATCTGAATAGCAACACGTTGAATGAAAACAACCAGGAGGGATTTCTCAACAGGGTGGCTGAACCAATTCTGCAAGACAAAAAAGCAAGAATCTTAGTAGTCAGACTGCATGGCGAGGAAACTTTGAGCTGACACTGTCTGGCTTCTATGTCAGTTTGGAGATTTATCAGAGAATGAGACAGAGAAAAACAGATTGGATGGATGGGTGAAAGGATGGATGGATGGGAGGATGAAAGAATGTATAGATGGAAACATTGTAGAAGAATGAGTAGATGGAAGGATGAATGGAAGAATGGATGGATTAAACGATGGATGGGAGGATGAATGGGTGGAAGAATAGATGGATGGCAGAATGGAAGGATGGATGGATCAAAGGATGGATTGAAGGATGGTTGGGAGGATGTATGGATGGACAGAAGAATGGATGGATGGAAGAACGGATAGATGGATGAAATGATGAGAGGATGGGTGAATGAAAGAATGTATAGATGGAAACATTGTAGAAGAATGAGTAGATGGAAGGATGAATGGAAGAATGGATGGAATAAACGGTGGATTGATGGGAGGATGAATGGATGGAAGAATGGATGAGTGGATCAAATCATGGATTGAAGGATGGATGGGAGGATGTATGGATGGACAGAATAATGGATGGATGGGAGAAATGGTTGGATGAGAGGATGGATTGATGAATATCTGAAATATACATTTTCTCATCAAATTCATGAAATGCAGCTGACCTCTGACCTTGTGAGGCTGTGGGTTAGTAGTTAGAACCTGTTTCATTAAAATCTAGACCTAAATTATTACATGAACATCTGGTACTTTTAATAGTCTAATATTTATAATTTTATCATTTAACAAACCATCTTAAATTCCACTGAAGGCTAATTGTATAATTTAAAACAAATTATCTAATGTAAAATTTCCCAATTAGATATATATAAATAAGCCTTCTTGCATATTGTCCACTTCACCTAATTTTGCACTAAATAAGGCTGGAAAATGTTTAAAAATCTAAATCCATGTTCAATACATATTCTAAGTAGCATTATTAGAGTTATAGTTTATGCCATAGTTAGAAAAATGAATGTAAATAAATATGCTGACAAGGAAATGTTTTTTTTATCTTTTCATGGACTGATGAATGGATGAATAAACACATTCCTGGATAGTAAAATGGATATAAAATGAGAATTCATTTATGGATGGAAAATAAATGGAGAGTCAAAAGATTGATGGATACTACTTTCAAAAAAAAGTTTTTTTCCCCCTTTTCTCTTATAGACCATAAAAAAAAAAAAAAAACATTTTCCAGGCTGTATAGGAACCTTTTGTGTAGAAGATGTCTAAAACTCCACCTACAGAAAATACATTTCAGGGTTCATGATTGCTGCATTTAACATGTTAACATTTCACTCTAAAAGAATCAACACATCAATCTAGTTAAGCTCTTAGCAAAAGGGAAATATTGTTGCTTATTACTTATACCATCAACACAGCTGCTGTAGAGAGAACTACTGTGTAGTTTCATCAAATCCTCAGTAACCACAAAATCTTTCCTCAAATCCATTTCATCTTCATAATTCTTACACTTTCACACTCACTAGCAGCATGGTATCAATCTTTTTGCTTCTTCTTTTCATAAAATGAGTCTGCGGAAGCAAAGTTTTCACAGAGGTGTCATTCCTTGACCTCAAACGCTGGCTGATTAAACTAGTTTTGAGTTGAGATGGGCACAAAAAAAAAAAAAAAAAGGAAAGAAAACGTGTTTTAGAAAACGCTTGTGATAGCAGGAAAGAGCTTTGCTGGCAGATTCAACAAAGAGCTCCAAATTAAAAGACCTTTCGGTCCACGAGTGGCTGATAAAGCAGCAAGGACAGAGAGACGGAAACAGATGCTTTGCAGCAATGTCCAAATGTGCCAAGCTGCAAATTAAACAAAATTCTTCCTTTTTTTTCCTTTTTATTTTGTCTAGTAATTAATTGGTAACCATTAAAAAGTCAGAGTGAGACAATTCCGCAATCCCCTCAGCTTACTGTGGTGTTGACTCCCACTGCTATGGCAAAAGATGATTTTATGCAAATGTGCCAAGAACAAGATCCAGATGAACTATTCATGATTTACAGATTACAATAAATACATTATATCATAATAACTATGAAAACATGGGTGAGTGTTCCAAGTGATTGCATTTGCATGGAACAATAATAAACAGCTCAAACCTGAGGGAACGACGGAGAGGAAGCGCGAGGAGGAGGAAGCGTTTTCCCCCCTCCAGCATCCACTGTGAAAATTACATCACAAAAATACTGCTGCCAAGAAGAAAATAAGAGAAAAAGTGAGACAAGAGAAAAACAAAGATGCATAGCCCTGAGCTGAGACGCCGAGTGTTTTATAGCATATATATATATATATTATTACATTGTGTTCAATTAATTTAAATAAATTAGGGAAAGATTGGACCAATGTAATGGAAGGAGCATAAAAAAGCCAAAGTGAAGCACATGTTATTGATGTCTTTATAGAAATACAGAAATAGTTTCACTCTTGGGATTTCATGGTTAACAATAAAGAATCAAAGCTTTTACTGTCACTTTACAGAAAACATCAACATGTTATTTGGAAGCATTTCTCGTCATGTGATATGTTGTTCAAGAAATTCCGTTTAGTGCAAAAATTGAGCAGTATGCCATTTATCAGACTAAGAGGTAGTAATGTGCATGATTGTATGTGTTAATATGTTTTATAGATAAAACCTTGAATACTGTTGTTCATGTTTATCAAAACCTCTTTGGTCTGAAACTAAAATAATAAAATCTAGTATTAAAAGATCCTTTACTTCGTCAAGTTCTTGACAGTGGAGTCGACATTGGCAGGAATGAAAGAGGATGTCTGAGAGCTGGGAGACCGTCACTGCATCCAGACCAGATCTCTCCTCCTGCAGAGCTGTCTACATAAACCTATTACAGTTTAAAAATTATTAAATAGAATAAACAGATTAAATAGAATCCATCTATTGAAGAATGTGGAGTGCTCAGTTTGATTGTTAGCACTCTACTAAAACATTTACTGCAGCACAAGGTTATAATTCAAACTTATATCAAGTTAAAATGGCAGATTTCCAGCTAAATGCATTACATTTGAAAAGTATAAGTTTCCTTCCTTCAGCAAAACTTCTACACCAAAGTTAGTGTTTTTTTTGTGTAAACTGATATCTGTCAGATTTCATATTCTGGTAGCAGATTTTACCACATAACTTATATTCTTATATTTATTTTTTTGATACGACAACCACATAACAAGTAGCAGTAAATCCTTGAGTACCTGCCAGAGCTAAGACTGTTTTAACTGGGGATTCCCAGTGCCACCATCCTGTTAGCTTCACTATCTCAACTAAGCCTTCCTGCAATAAAAATATTGAAAGCATTTCTTAAAATAGCTTTATGATACTGGTGAACTGACTACATATATGAAGTTTTGACGTCTATATTGCATCTTGACACGTCTTAAAATGTATTTTTGTGAATGATTAAGGCATACAAACAATTTTCTCCAGTTAGCTGGAGCCCAGGGAAAGTGAAGTTATCCAGCAAACTGCGCATCTAAACTATATCAGGGAATAAAATAAGACATTTCCTCTTTCTTAACGATATAAAGGCCATCAGCTTTGAATGGAAAACTAGCAGAGAGCCAAATTTTAACATGGACTCAGTCTGCCTAAAAAACAGTTACTGTTTATCTTTTGCAGCTTTATATTCATGCATCTAAAAATAGATTCCTACTTCACTAGTGCATCATCGGTTGGTTTAGATCTCTTTGCAGCCAAAGGAATATCGTGTTGATATCTAAAAAAAAAATAACCAGTCCATCAGAAAATATGACAGCAACCACATCCTTTCATTCTACTTCATGGAAAAAAATTTGATCGTCTTTGTCTGCCATATTTACTCATCCCTCTTTGTGAATAACTGATTTGATGTTTTCTTGAATTTATTTGTCTTCAGCTGCCCCGTTTGCAAAGCTCAAAAGCTTTATTTTACATAGAAGAAAAAACTCTGAAGAGCGAAAACTAGAAACTGCTTTTACAGAAAATCCAAAGTGGTAGACAGGAAGTTAACAGAAGTAATAAGGCGACCACCCAATACAGCCCAGGTTTTGATGTGATCTCAGCATCCGGCTGTTCTGTGAAGGTCTGTTTATTGAGAACCTTTCAGATCAAACGGCATCAATAAGACCAATAAAATAAGTAAACAAGGCAGGGACGAAGTCATGTAAAAAAATAAAAGAGGTAGTTAAAGAAATAAGATTGATTATCTTAAGCAGCACTAAAAGTAGGTTGGCATTACTACAAAATTAGGTAGTCATGATAATCCCATAAACTGAGGATGTCGGCATGTAGAAGCAGCAAGGAGGAGCAAAGTAACTTTAGAGTAGCTTCACAGCTGAGGTGGGAGAACTATTGTACTCAAAAAATATGTAACATTAATGGAAAAACTCACAAGAATGAAATCATTGTTGACAGAATAGCTCAGAAAGTGCTACTTATAGTTTTTATAAGCTATGCAGGAATAGAAGTAGGAGCTAAAGTATGAAAAGACATAAACGGCATGTTTTGGCAATATTCAAAAAGATAAGTTTGGGGGGAAAAGAACACTGCACAACGCTTGGAACACACATGGTGTAGGCGGCGTCATCCTGTGGGAGTGCTATGCTGTAAAACACTGGTTAGGTTTGATGAGAAGATGGCAGGAGACAGACTGTAAAAAACTACAGACTGGAAGAGAACACAGAAACAAGCTTAAATGTATTAAAGGTAAAGCCAGATTTCTAAATGGACAAAAGTTAGTAATAAATGGAAGTCCATGAAAGCAAAACAGTCTGCTCGTTATTAGTTTAACACCACCTGAGGAGCTGGCGGCGTAACTGTGGCCACCACTACACTGAAGAAAGGTGATCATCATTCATCAGCTTGACTTCATAAACAGCCACTCCTGGAGAGAGGCGATGCCACAGCAGGGAGGCGTCAACCATTACAGAGCTAACAGAAAGCACACTTAGACACGCTCAACTAAACATGCTAGTTTACTTTATCCCACATATGAACAAACAGCAGGCACTGATCCAAATGCATCTTGGTTTTTAGGGCTACGACATCCAGCTATTTGAGGATGATCTGACAAATCTCATAGTTTTTTTGTTGACAAGTAAAGTTAGACCATCTATTTCTAAAGTCATGGATGATTGAGCAGCAATAGGATGAGTCATGGATATTGCAGCTGAACAGTGATCTGCAATCTCCTTTTATTTGTAGAGAAGATATCTAACATTTCTAATGCCTTCTTCTAAGACTTTCATATAAGCTGCTAATTTCCACAGATACCAATGGCCCCTTTTCCCCCAGTTACAGATAACCAGAATGGGTAAAAATATAGCTTTCATATATATTAAATATGTAAAAATGCTTCAATGACAGATATAAGCACTAAATTTGTTTTTCTGTCAAATTTTACAATTAAATTTGCTCCCCAGATTGAGATAAAGTTAAAAAGTGAACAAACATACATAATGAGGTTAAAGTGGATGGTAAAAAGGAAAATACACTTTACTGAATTTGCATATCTCCGGTGTTTTAGATGAAAAACACAGAGGAGATGGAAGAAGGAGAAAGCTGAGAAAGGGAGGGGGTAAGGGGGGGGACTGTTGTTCCTCAGCTAAAAGGTCAGTGAGCGAGGATGATGCACGTAGTGTCTGCTTTAGAGCATGCAGCCAGAGGGCAATGACTACTTGGATGGACACCATATGTGCAACCTGGCTGTCGAGACACGAGTGCTTTCCCTGTTTGCTAAAAACCCTAATGCAGCTGTCTGCAGCACTAACACGGCGCCGTCTCAAAGGAGCCCCTGGGTCTGTAACAGGTGACATCCTAGGGTTCAAATTGGTTCAGAATAAGGTGATGAGGAAGGTTAAGCAGTGAAATGAGTGATCCATTAAGGTAGAGCCGAGCTCCTCACCTGCTTTAGAAATCCTTGTTTGAATAAAACACAACAGAACCATAAAAGCAATAAAAAAAGTGAAATAATTTTTAAATGCATATTTTTTACATTTGTGCATGTCATATACTTCCTTTACTTTCATGGAAGTGTTTTGTTGAAAATCCCTACTTCACAGCTGAAAGCACTTCTGACAGTATGCGTTCTGAAGTGATGATTTGGCACCATAATATTCCACCTGTCTGCCGTGTCCCACTGGGAGAACACCAGAGCTTCTGTAAAACAGACACTAAAACTTTAAAGTCCTTGGAAATCAAACCAATATACCTGCCATATTTTACCTTTAGCTATGAGGAAAGCCTTGCATGGCAGCTGGCTTTCTGCACACAAAGAAAGCCAGCTGTAAATGCTATAGATAATGAAAAAAATGACCTAAATCTACTAAGTGAGGCAATCAAGCCTTTTCTCTCTTTTCTCTAAAGTATCCTGTTTTTTTACTAACAGTTAAGGTAGGACTATAAAACACTTTTAGAAAAGTTGGGTCATGAAACATTTTTTTCAATGGTACAAAGAAAACACTTCCCGATGCTGGAAGTAAGAGTCCTACAAATAGACATTTAAATGAGTATTTGTGACACATCTATAAATAACCATTCTCTTTCCACTGGGTTTTATTTATACTTAAAGCAGGGTTCCTACAGCATATGGCAAGTTAAATTCAAGACTTTTTAATGCAACTTGAAATAAAAAGTAATGACCAACTTCACAATAAACACAAGAAAACCCTGGTTGTGACAAATTTACTCAAATGTTTATTTTAACAAACCATTACTTTTTGGCCCAGTACATTTTTGCAAATTTTGAAAAACTTTCAATTTAAAAGCAAAAAAAGCAAAACAAAAAACATATATATTTAACAACTCTTGAACTGAAGTCATGAACTTTAGTTTTGTTCCCTCAAAGCCAACAAACCTCTGCTTTCATTGCAGGCGTACCGCCAAACATTATGCGGACATTAGGTGCTACTGGTGCTGTTGTTGATGTTGGAGATGGCTGTGAAGGCATTGCGAGACGAGGATGGAACAGAACTGAGAACTACCTGTCGTTTCTCTGTAACTTGATTTTGACGCTTTGAGTTTCACGCTTCGCATGTGTGACTACACTGCCTTGATTCCCACCCATCATGCTGAGTTTGAATGACATCTTGTACAAAATACACCGTGCCTCATGTACATTCCCTGGTAATGGTTTTAATCATGCAGAAAGCTCCTCTGGATAGATAATTTTTGTTAATTTTACATCTCCCCATGTTGTCCAGACCATTGAAATACATATAACAATAGACCCTGCATCAAACCTAGCAAAAAAAACAAAACCGTGGAAATTAGTTCAATATTCAGCAAGTTAAAGTTGATTAAATTTGATTATATGCCTGTTCAACACATTGCACTGAGCGGAGGCGTTGACCACCCCAAGATGGCGCCATCAAATCACGTCAGCACCCATAGGAGAAATCGGTCAATGCGGGGTCTACTCTTATATGTATATCTATGGTGCAGATAAAAAGTTTGTGGTGCATCACCACAAAGTCAGGCCACAACGTTGCTTTTATTTTATTGGTTACGCTATAGAGACTGAGCAAAAATAGCTTGAAACGACATTGAAAATACGACATGATTTAAATCCAACCATCGTTTACATTTGGTCAAAAAAACTGAAAGGTTAAAAGTCATAATTTTTAGATGGTTGCAAAGGCGTCGAAAACTGGGTTTGTAATGTCTTTTCAATATCTAAAGTGGGACAAAATTAGACTGACCAAACCCAGCCCAATTTTCAATAGTGATTTCTGGAATAAATCAAGACTATGAAGGATCGACCAGATTTAACCCAAAAAACCAACGTCTAAATGGTGTCTGGCGTTTGGGGGGATTAATGGTTACAGCGAGCTATTCTGTAAATGTAAGAAAATGTATTGTCAATTATTTTAATGTTTGATATGAATTATAAAAATAAAATCTTATGACAATTTTAATGGTAACAATGGTAACAATTTTAAGATCTATGAAAGATTGATTTAAGACATTTTAATACCAATTAAGGCCTTAGATTTATATTGAAAAATTAAATTCCTTTTAAGACTTTTTAGGGATTTGCGGGAACCCTTTAAGAGCATGCATCAAAAATCGGCTCATGATCGTGTACAGTTTAAGAAATCTTTAATAAAGAAGTAAAGGCACTACTCTGAATGCTATCGAATTAGACTACACAAGATACACTCTGGGGAAGAAGCTTTACTGACAAAGTTTGTTATTTCCAAATAAAATAAGGAGATGGGAAACTTTTTTGAAACATGGAGTCTTAAGTTCATTTAGGCTACCAGACATTGAGAGAGAGCCAGACTTTCAGAAGATTGAAGAAAGGCTGAGAGATTAAAAGTACTTGTTTTATTTTTTGGGGCATTCAACCGCATTATGTCATGGAGTATGTTGGATTTGATCACCCTGGTAGCAATTTGGAAATCTCAAGAATCAAGTCAAGAATCTGCTTTATGTTGGAGCTTCACATGGCAAATATTTTAAGTATTGCCACAAAGAACAGTAATTTGAGAGGGTATAAGCTAGTTTAAAAAAAAAGAAAAGCAAAGCCTTTCAAAACCATTGATATGTTTAAAATAGAATCAAGGGAAGGACAGATGTACAAAGGTTTTTAAAAATGGAAAGTTTTTTTTTCTATGTGTTAAAATATTTTTTTGGCTGCCATAGAGCGAGAAAAGGCAAGACCATCAGCACATACTGTAAAAGAAAGGCTAAAATAAGAGAGTAAAACAAGGTTGCTTGGTTCAGCCACTCTAATGGAACATGCTGGATATGGCAATGAGGCAAGGAGAGTTACAGTATTCTGATTATTCTCTTCCTAAAATAAAGTTTTACAGTCAGTGTAAAGAGTGAATTGTAAGGTATTCTTTGTTCTTTTTTTAACTACAATCACCTTCTGACACGAGAAGAGGCCACACACTGAAATCAAAACGATCCACAAATCTAATTTTGAGTCACTAGCTAGTATGCAAACTTGTCAAATTGTTGGAACAGTGTAGTGATAAAAACTGATTTATAAATAATTAACCAAAAATGTCAGTACCAGCACTATGAAGGGGGAAGTCACTAAAACTGATAAGGTTAGTACGTATAAGATATTCATTCTGGAGCTAATTTAAAACTAAACACATGTAGGTGATGTTGTTTTTTTTAGAGAAAATAAATACCTCAATTACAAGACATTCAGTAAATATAAATAGGAGAAATCAACTTCAAGAAGTCAGAGCTTTATCTAACTAGGTATTAATAAAAAAAAAAAAAGTAACACAAGAAGCCATTCTTTGCTTGTTTACGGCAGAGGATTTAGGCCTCGTCTATATGAATTTGGGTATATCTGCCTGAATATTGGTTGGATGGGAGTCCCTTCCACATGAGGCAGAAGGAAAACCAATAACTAATTAATAATAACTAATTACTAATTAATAACTAATTACTAATTAATAATATCCACTCCAAGAGAGTCTGAAGGTGTCCCTTCGGCGGTTCAGTGCAGAAAAACAGAAACAAGAGAATGAACATAGGACTCTCCTCACCTCTGACTTGGCTGGACAAACACCGTCAAGCCAAAAAGTTTACAGATGTGTTTCAGAATCTATTAAATTTATAGTTGTATTTATTCCAACACATCTTGGTCCTCTATGGTGTACACCTCTTTTCTGATTCCTGTTATGATGGTTTTCCTCTTTCTCTTCTTCCCTCCTCTATTTTCTTTACTTTTGTGGCAGCATTACTGCGCCCCTAAATGGCATGGTATAAGTATTACAGTGCCCAATATGGCTCCTCCAGCTTTGTCTAGTTAAGTTTTTCTGCTTTTCTGTGTGGAATACCGCCTTTGGCTGTAGTGTTGGCTTTCACTTTTGATAGAAATTGATGATGATGATTGAAAGAAATGGGTGTCAACAAAAGGCTGAAAGTTATGCATTATTTTATCTCAGGGCGTCCTGAGTGAGATGCTTCACCAGTATAAATTCCCTCTTTCTGTTTTCCTCACTGATCTCTATTTAGTGACTGGATATTCGATTGGCTGTAGTAGTACACGTTGCTGTGAAGTCACCAGCTGCCATATTGGTACTCCCTAGTTAGACTGGTCACAATGTAACCAATACGTACGCTACAGCATCCAACAACAATGATTTTCTCATTCCGGGGGGGGGCTTAAGACTTTCAAAATAAAAATAATCACATTGACACACACTTGGTGTTCCATAGCACCTGTAGATTACTGCAATTTATGGTTAAAAAAAAAAGCACATCACAATACATATTCAGTATTAAAAAATTTGTCACAACAAAATTTGCGTGTTAATCGATGATAATAATACTGTACTTAGATATTAAGAATATTACACACACACACACACACTATCTGATGATGTGCCAAACGTGCTAAATTTATGATATACATATAATATACATGTATTGATTGCATTGTTACGGTAATTACATAATATTTTAAGATTTTACATCAAGACATAATTACATGCCTGTTAATGCTATAGTATTTTTCTATTTGCAAACATTGTATGCAAATATATATTTTTTTTTTGCTTGTGAAATGTATTTACACAGCTACACATGTCCGCATGTTTATGGCGCGACTCCATGAGACTAAGGAGTACCAAGATGGCGGCAAGTGACTTTAGTTTTTTGGCTTATCGACTATCCAGTGGATTAATAGACAGCAATGGTATTCCTCAGTAACATTTACATCATTATGTTAATCCTGATTGGCTATTAATGATTGTGACCTCAGCATCATCTAGCCTTTAAGTAGCCTGCACTATAAAGCGTCTTCTCACTTCAGACCTTGTCGCTCTTTGAATGCTATGAATGAGAACAGAACATTACCCTCTAATATATTCTGTTGTTCTGGGAGCCAAACAGAAATGATGACAATTTACATGTGGGGCGAACAGACGAACTAGCACATAAGTGTGAACTGCTGTTCTTCTGGCCCTTTTCAAGACTAATTTGTTTGGAGAGACGCTGCAAGGATCTGCAGACCCTGACAGCACATCTCTGAGGGCCACCGAGCTGCACTATCAATCCACCACCATCGTAATGGAAGGCACTTCCCTCTGGGCGTTTCACATGCTGGTTGTCTGCCTGTTCAGTTAGTTGACTTTCATGAGAGAAGTCAGGTCTGGATGATTCTGCCTAGCTGCTGAAAATACCTGGCCTTGAGATTAGCTGTTTTTTTCTTTTTTTTTTAAGAGCCAGAGAGGTGACAGCAACAAACATATGGAGCGGAGATGGGATCAAAACAGAACAAATAACAGGTTGGAAGGAAAGAAACCAGGGAGGTAAAAGGTGAAAAAACAAAAGGTGTACTATGGTCAGGATGGTACCTATGATCCAAATGAATACTTTTCCAGTTTAAATTTTAAAGGATCCTGAGCCCAAACTGCATCTAAAGCTTCTATCCTACGTCAAAAAAATGATCATTTAAAGATTTAAGTAAAAAAAAAAAATGGTCTAAAACAAATTGAACAGTCTGTTCAACCTCCCCATTTATGCATGCACATCACGGCACAAAGAACACAGGGAAAAAGTTTTACTTGTTTAAGAGATGGATTGTGACAGGATTTAAAGTTCTGGGGATTTTCTAGACAAGCTGATCCTTTATTTAACCTCAGGGTGTGTAACTTCTCCTAAAAAAGTTCATTTCTCTTCAGTCTCCTGGGAACTAAGCAGAAAGAAATGTTTGCAGCTGAAGTCAACATTAATTAGCTCATTTTACCTGCAGTAAATTGTTCAACAGTTCATCAAAGTGAAAAATACAAACAAAAAAAGAGTTAAAACAATAATAATGGCTTTTACAGAAATTTAGGTAAATTCGTTCTGTGCCACCATGTAGCTACGGTATGATTTCAGAAATATAATCAGTTTTGAAAAAGACAAGGAAATCCAAAAACAAAGGTAACATCAATCATTCTCCATAATTAGAAAAGAGTTGGAGAGTTAGAATATAAATGACAGGCTGGGCCACGCATCTCTAGACAAATTATACAGTAACGCATCTCTTAAAACTCCCAGTTCGTCTCTTTATTACTAGCAAAGGAAATATCTGAGTTGTTTTACGACTCAAACACCAGAGATATTTTAAGGATTAAGTTTGATGCTTTAAAAAAAACACTCAAAGAAATAAACAAGCCAATATCTGCAAATTTCATGTGGAGTTTATAATCTTTGTAGCAGTTGTTGTGCCATAAACCACGTTAATAATTTGGACATTGAGAACCAATGTCCTTGTTTTGTCTTAACATGATCACCAGAGAAGAATATGTAGTTTTGCTGATAAAACAGCTGTGAGACCTCTCTTCTCTGCTCTGCAATCCCCTTTTTAGCCAACTTGCTCCACATGGCAACTCCCACAGAGGTAGGTCTTGCCCCCCTCTGTGTTGAGAACAGTAAAAGACCACAGCACATAAGATTTGACTCTCTTTCCGTGAAGCTGCCCGGGGTTTCACATCGGAAGAGACAAAACCATGTCGCCAGGCCCAAAGGCCCAGATCTCTAGAAAAATCAAGGTTAACTCATGATGGTTGACTTTTCATAACGAAATTTCTGCAAAACAGACTTTTTTGCAACACATTTCTCTTGAGTTTCCGAACTTACAGAGTCGGACTAGAGGAGAAAGTCTCGTTGGTGTTGGTGTGAGCCGCATGGGACAAAGGACAACCCCCCCTTTTTGCTGTGAGTCTGCCCTGCTAAGCTGCTGCTGGATTAAACTCAAACCTTTCAAGCGGACATGGACAGAGGTTGGCAGGTCTGGCACAATTAGGGACAGAACAACGATATGTCTTTTAAAGATGTTGATCATTTCATGCGTTTACTGATGAGTAAAGACAAAGCTAACAGGATGGACTGCATTCTACTCTATGCTACAGTAATATGTCTGGAGCTGTTGTTGAAGCTTGGAAAAGCTTTATTTCAATAAGAGTTTAAACACTGATATAACATTAGTGTTCATGTGTTCCTCATATGCTCATTACATTTCCATTACCAAGTATGACCAAGAGTCATTTAATGGAATCCTGATGTCTATTCGCTGCTAGCTATTTCAAAGAGGGTAAAGAATGATTTGACTGAAGGTTATTGGTTCCCGATTAAGCAAATTTAATAAAACATAATGTTTTATTCACCTCATGGATTTGCATTGTGAATTGGTTTGAAAGCGTTCCAATTTCTCTAAGTTAGTGAAAAGCTAATTTGATCTTATCCTAAATTCTTCCAGATAAACTTTGGTTTTCAAACTCAAATCCATCTTAAACTGTAATATGGTTTTCAACCATTTTTCCCCTTCCTCCTTGTACATAATAGTTTAGTTTAGTTTCACTACTTTTAGTTAAGAGCACTAAACTGAAATATGTTTGACTTGGAGCTGAATGATTTATCTTAATAAACTCTTATATTTTGAACAGAACTTGCGATGAATTTATTCCATGTATGTGCAGAATTAACTGTTTGATCATGATCAGTGCTTGAATCACTCTTTCATTTATTGTTCTAACACACAGCTAGTAGGCGTGTGTTCATAAACAATATATGACAGTCCGAATAATATCTGATTATAAAAGATATTTGCCACCCGTACCGGGGAGGGCAATAAACTTCTAAAGGTATCAGAACATAATATGAATGCCCAGCTGGCTGGTAATTGGATATAACATTTATTCACAACACAGTGGATCATGAGTAGGAGGGGCGTTTCCTGGACCAGGGAACATTGGAGGCTGAAAGAGGTTTTTATTGAAGCCCCCTTGAGCATCCAGGCACCTTGTTTAAAGCCAAACACTGCATAATGTACAGCCTGCTATATATAAACCTCTAGACACGTCATTTGATTTAACCCGTAAATATCAGATCATCAGATTTGAAAAAAAAAAAAATCTTTAGAAAGAACTTATTACCCCTCATGGATGAAAAAAAGATGAGTGGTGAAAGCAGTATTCAATTCTTACAAAAAATTACTGGCTCATATTGTTTTCTTGCACCCTGCATGCATTTTTTAAAAATATAGACCACTATAACCTACATATGACGGCTAAACTAGACTTGTTAATTTTTGATTTCCATCCTCTCCATTTTGATTATCCCAGAAAAAGAACAAAGTTAATAAACATTCAGGGATGACTAACATAGTATTTTTTTCTTTTTAGTTATACTGAGGCTGATGCAACACCTACAGAGGTCTTTCTTTATCTTCTACATCTTTCCTTAAAGAAAAACATAGAAAAGAATAGTTATTTTAACTCTTAATTAACAAAAACTTAAGTTTCATGGTTAAATCAGTTTCACCAATTACACCCACTTCAATGCTTTAATCATTTAAAAACTGCCTCATAATGCCATGACAATACTGAACTTAAACTAAAAAACATTATTAATCAATTTTAGGATAATAGATGAAACCAACATCCTAATTTGATGGATAGAAAGACATAAGAAATATCCCAACAAGGTCTAAGTGCCTTACTCATCTGGGTATTTACACATAAACAATAAGATAATAAAATATTAATCTTGGATATAACATAGGGACTTCTTTGGTTGAAATTAAGTAAAGTTTTAAACCAACTCTTATAAGGTGGAAGAAATTAAATGAACTATGAGCAGAGTTTCTCAGAGTTTAATGCGCGTCACACCTATAAAAAAAATGTGTGCGGTTTGAACATAGCGCAGTTCTCTCACTGCGATCACATTGGTAACTGTGCATTGAAGTTGGTCTCAACAGACAAAAGACAGCAGGCCTTCTTGCACTGCGTACTGCCCAATGTTTACATGTAAACAGAACCAGACTATATTTTCATTGAAAATGTGGGAAATAAAGTTTTAAACCAATAGCTGTTTTTTTCCCCTCCTTTCTCCTTTGGGATTAACAGTATTGTTGAATTGACTTTTAAACCTTTGAAGGTATAGTGGAGGATGTTCTTTTTCCGGGTGGATCATCAAAATAAGTGGTTCTCCTAATTGTCAGTCATTCTGTTGATATGTTTACATAAGGTCGTCCTACTGGCTCGTCCTCATTTAGGCTACGTTTACACTGCAGCCTGAAGTGACCCAAATCCGATTTTTTTTGCCCATATGCGACCTGTATCTGATCTTTTCATGGCTGTCTGAACAACACAGATCCGATTTTTTTCCAATCCGACCCAGGCCACTTGGCTATGTGGTCCTGAATCCGTTACGCATCTGATCTTTTCAAATGCGACCTGTGTGTGAACGGCCAGGTCGCATTCATCCGACCTAAACGTCATTAATACGTGACAAAGGTCACCATTCTGCGTGTTGCTACGCAGAAGCGGCAAGAAAAACAGTGACCATGGCAGATGATGATGCGGGGAGCAGTATTTATGTTTAACCATATTTAAAAGAATGAGTTTTTATGGTTGGAAAAGATCGGTAAATGCGCGCCGGCACTACCATTCATGTTTACTTCCGTAAACATAGAGCACGCTGGCCTGTGACGTCATTGCATCCTTTACTGCGCATGCGGGACATTTGCGTTGTATAACTGCAGTTCACACAGGAGATCACATACAAGTCGCATATATATATATTTCATAAAAAAATTGGAATTGAGCATCAAGGCCTGCAGTGTGAACGTAGCCTTACACTTACCAGTGGTGAGTCTGACAAAGTGGAAAAATTGCAAATCTTCTTTTGGAAAGTAAGCTTGTATGAGCAACTTATAAACAGAGCGTGCAAGAGGAAAATGGGGTTATGCATGCTCTCGCACGTGTTTAATAGGCGTTCCCTCACAGGAGCGGGTAGAGATTGTGCATACACAGTTTTTATTTTTTAAAGTGGAGAGGGCGGGTCTTTTCAAACATTCACGAATATCCTCCACCGTACCTTTAAGCTTGGTCTGATTTAAGCTTGATGTTGCAATCATGAATCAGCTGCCTGCTATTCTAACCAGGATTAAATCCATTCCTTGGTGGCACATTCTGCCCACTGCCACCCAACACAGAAGAATTATTATCTTCCTTCTTTCTTTAACATGTCAACTTTCTGCCCCTCCCCCACTTGCTGCTGAACACTTCCCATGAAAAACAGCTAGAGAAATAAATCCAGGTGCTTAGATTAATTAGTAGTTGTTGATTAGAGTAAATGGCCATTAAAAATGCATTAAACTGAGCACTGAATTTCTAAAATAAAAATCTGGCATAATCCACACAAGTTATTCATTCCTTTGAATGAATAACTTGTGAACTTCTGGCTTTATCAGCAGTGGATGCCCTTATTAGGATCTCTGCAGCCTCATCATGCCCTCCTCTGGGCTCTTTTCTTTTAGCTCCAGCCCAGTGGTGAGTTCAGCACATGGCGTCTCACATGTGGCGGCAGCCTAATGTAGGATTAGAACCGCATTGTGGCTTACTGGGGTTGGGGGGGAAAAGGGTGCAGCTCTTGCAGTGGATGATCTCCTTCACGACTGGTACGTCCTGGGAGACGGGTGCAGGCACCATGCCGAGGCCAGGCATCATTGGGTTTATGGGGGTTATCCCAGCCATCATACCAAGGTTAGGATCAAAATCTGAAAGCAACAAAGAAACAGAAATGAGATCAAACAAAAATCTTCTCAAAAAAACCCCAACAAAAAACGTGTTTATTATCATTTCAACCCGTACAGAATATGCTCTCATTTCAAATTGTTTGTTTTTTCCTCTCTGTAAATCTTTAGCCGACATCAGTGACCCAGCGGCAGCCTACACTTAATGGCAAACACAGCCCCCTCATGAATAAATCATCTGTTAAACAACATGCATATTTTAAGACGTTTTCACTGAGTCACTCCTTCTCTGTCACCCCAGCTGTTTGAATGATGAACTCACAGATAATGTAGTTGGGTCTGAAACCTAAATCACAGATAAGATTTATTTGCAATATTGATTTACACAGCAGTGGGTAAAAAACATGAACCCAAACACAGGCGTATAAACGATGGTAGCATCCAAAGCTGCCACACACGCTTTTAAGTGCATCTGTGTGCCTGTAAGGAATGAAGTGAAATGCAAATGACTGAATCCTGGACCATGTGCCTTGGCTTCACCTGCAGAGGATTTGGAGCTGACATTTATTCGACAGGTTGCTTAATGCACACGCACCTGTGTGTGAGCATGCAGCAGCACAAATCCTTCACCAGAAATTATATGCACACTGCAATGCCCTCGATATGAGGAAAAAGAAGAAAAAAAGACTTTCAAGAACACGGTATTTGCTGACTGAGTGAAAGTCGATGGAATCAGTATCATGATACGCATAAATAAAAACTAACATGATGAATCAGACTTATCAGAAAATGAATCTTTAGATGATTTATGTTAGCATGGCTGCAAAATGCAGGTGTGGGCTATTAAACACAGCATGCTGGGTAATAACAGTGGGGAGAATGAGACCCTCAGGGTTTCAATATTAGACTAATTAAAATCAACATGCTAAAATGGTTTCATAGAACAACTTAACTTGGTAAAAAAACAGAAAAATAAAACAGGAATAAAATTGTAGTTCAAGTCAAAATGAATTTCATGATACTTTACTGTTTGTTTAATTGGATTTTATGTGCAAAACCAACCCAAGTGGTGCATAACTGTAGAGGAAGGTAGACAGTAAATGTTTCTTCTGTAATTACATCCCCTTGGTCTGATATGCCTTAATGAAATCCAGCGCAACCAATTGCTTTCAGAAAGTCACCTAACAGACTCCAGCTGTGTGTTATTCTCAGCATAAATGCAGCTGCTCTGTGAAGTCCCAAGAGTTTTGTTAGAGAGCACCAAGAAAAAAACAAAAAAATAAAACAAACAAAGCTGCAAGGAGGCCCACTGGTAACTTTGGACAAGCTGCCAGGATGCACAGCTCAGGTGGAAGAGTCTGTCAACAGGTATGGCATTATTTAAAAAAAAAAACAAAAAAACTGGAATTTTGCATTAGGATTGAGTATAGAAATTCAACACATTAACTAAACTGCTTCTCTTCATCCAGGAAAGGTAGAAGTCTCTTCTTAATTTGGCTTTGGGACAAAAATCTGTCCAATCGGGGTATTAGTGTCACTTAACATTAAAGGTCTTGTCTTAAATCATGAAGGTCTCATCACATAGAGCATCTTGAGTTACTACACTGTTGTTCCCTGAACCGTACAAATTGTACCAAAAAACAGGCTAAAATTGCAAGGCAACCAGACAGCTGTCATGACCCGGATGACTGAGAAAATACACAAGCAAACTGATTTAAAAGGATGGTCCAATAAAAATACAGACAAGGAAACCATTTTACAATTATTGGAATGACATACAAATTGATATTAAGATTGTTCAAAGTTTCAATAAAATCAAATGTTTACATAAAATGTTAATGCCTTTCCTTTGTTCAATAATTAGAACCTTTCAAAGGGTTCCTTCTTACATTTGAACATCTGAGCTAGGATTTGTTTGATTTCGGGGCCTATTTGCACCATTTCCACCTATTTCCGATTTTGTAAAATAACTGCACATATGAATGGTGATTTGGTGAATAAAGATGGTTCTGATTGTAAAAATGTCAAGTCCAAAGATCATTTTCAAATAATTTCTTCAATATCCTAGGTACCAAAGTAGAAGACTTATATCTTACAATAATTTGTGTAAATATTGGGTTTTAATACCTGTAAGTTTCTCAATGCAGCACAGGCTGCAGCTTTAAGTTTAATCATGTATAAAATAAAAATGCCACAATGTTTTTTTTTTTTTTTCCAATCTTCAAAAACATACTATGAAGTTTAAAGCACATTTTGTTTACTTTAAAACATCTGTTAGATTCGGTGCTCTTTTGGGATCATAGGTCTAGTTTAAAACCCTGGAATATTATTATTTTGATGGTAAATAAAAAACAGATAATTGTCCCCTGCTTTCATTTTGAAATGCTTCAAAAACCTGAGCTCAGAGATAAATTTAGTGACTTAATTTGCTTATAAATCAATGTTAAAAAAGCTTAATTTCATTAAGTTGAATTAAGAAAAAAAAAGTAAAATGTAAACATTTTCTAATTCCCTGTGCTCTGCTTTTTCATGCTTATCGTAGCTTGGAAAATTATAAATTGAACTTATAGGTGTGACTTTATAGAAATGTATCCTCTTAAAGGGGCCTGAAATATATTAGTAGGTGTTGATTATTTTACCCTTCAAACATGAAAAAAGTCAAAGAAAATATTTATTTAGCATCAATTTGGCTTATATTGATCCAGAAACTTCTCCTGAAAACCAATTTCCTTTAAGCACACTGCAGCAGAAATAAATTGATGAGTTAAATCACAGAGAGTTCGAAAGAATAAAGAAATATGCACACTAAAGACACAGATTAGAGAGCCTGGGAAGGACAGGATGAAATACATATATTAAGACAGATAAAACTGGCTGAAGGACAAAACTGAGAAGGGGGCAGACATTAGAAGTATGTTATGGGAAAAAATGAGGCCATTAAGATTAACAGAAAATGAATGAAAAAATGTACATCTATACTGATGGCTTCAGCATCAGTCTGTAACCAGGTGTGTGAGAAACTGGGATAAGTATCTTTGTTGCTATGGCAATTGATTGCTTCTTCTTGTTATTGTAAAAAAAGAGAGAAGAAGGATAGAGGGTAAGAAGGAAGATAAGAAATGGTGGATTAAGAAAACTGAAACATCCGCAGCCTGAATGCAAAATGTTTCGCTTAAAGAAGAAAAAACAAGAAAAAGTAAATAATAATGGATTCCAACAGCAAAAGCAGTGATGTGGGAGGTTATCCAAAGAAAACATTGTAAACAGACCTTGGAAGACACGCTTTATTGTGTGACACATTGCTGCTCCAGTGGTATAAAGAGGATATATGCTTATGAGTTTCTACATCGATAGAAAGCAAACTAGATTTCAGAGCACGTGGAGAAAACGATCTGGTTACATCAGGGTGCTATTTCACAGCGGTGCTGCTCATTTCACCACTAAAGAGAGTGCTTGAGTGTTGGTGTGTGTGTGTGTGTGTTCCGCTGTGTATTTATCCCTGGCCATTAAAAGCTTGAGACCTGAAGCAAAAATGTAGCCAAGCTGTGTGTAATAAAGGAGATTATTTACTTCTTCCTCTGGATTTCCAGCCTCACCACCGTTGTCTCATCTCCATTTTCAACAAAATAGCCAGAGGACACATTTCATCACTGACAATCCATTATTTTTCTCTCCTTCAGTCACAACTCATTATAATGCATGCTGTAAGTGGACACAGATGAGCATGTAGTTTTCTGCATAAATAGCTTCTCTTACTGTTGGAATTTGCTGTTGGGATCCAAATTAGAATTTTGAAATGGTTAACATTTCAGGCGGCAGCGTGTGAATGATGACACGCAGCTGTTTTCACTTTTTTCTGTTTACAGCTTTGGTTTATACTGATGCTGCTGTCAGCTGGGTCTGGTGGGTCATATAACGAAAATAAAAGTAAGACAAGAAGGATTTTAAAGTTGCTGATCTCCTAAAAAAGACAAAAAAATAAATAAAACTGTTATTCTGTCTGTAAGATATTCAGCTCTAAGGCCACCTTTAAAAACATTGTTTCCAGCAGGTTACAGACTCACTATTTTATGTCCAAGAAGAGGTCATTTGATCTCACAAAGTTGTCTCCAAAAAGTTTTAATGGCTTGAACTAAAAACAGAGAAAAACCAAATAGGAAGCAAGTGACCATCTCAATAAAGGCAGGTGTTTGGACAGCTTGCTGCTCTGCAGCATACCAGCATCTCCTAAAGGTAAATGAGGTATATTTTCTACATGTCACATTCTGCTTCTCTCTTACAAACAATCTTTGCAGAAAACGTTGACTGCAGTGAAATTCTGCCCAGCGCGCATCACTGTCATCCAATAGAAGGAGCATGCATCCACTTGCAGGTTTGTCTGTTTAACTAACCTTGGCGGTTGGGTCGGGTACTCTTGCATTTGAACAGATACCAAAGCTGTGCCTGGTACCTGAAAATTGGTGTTAATACTTAATTGTAGCCATTATCTCTACCATGCAAACATGTTCTCAAACCCTAGGCTTACCTGGCTGTAGATAATGAGTCGCTAACAGATGCTAACGCTGCAGAATGCAGGAGTAGTAACCTGGTTTCTTCCTGTTAAAAGGGAGTTTTTCCTCTCCACTGTTGCTACAAGCATGCTTAGTGTGGGGGATTGCATTTGAGTCAATGAGACGATGCAATCGACTGGTTTTCCTTAGATAGAAAACTTTGAATCAATTTGACTGTATGATCTGGCTGAACTTTAAAGTGCCTTGAGATGACATGTGTTGTGAATTGGTGCTATATAAATAAACTGAATTGAACCTTGGATCTGAGGCTGTTAAAAAACTGTTAAATCTTGAACTTAACCAGATGCTTCCTCAGGTTCGAGGTATCACCGCCCCTGGTCTTATACTTTGGTTTACAAATATTATAGTGGAAACCTCCTTCCAAACATTTATGGTTAGCCATGCTTGAGCTTTGTTTACTGTAGCTGTGGCTTCTACCATCATAATGCTCTTGTGCGTAGAGTGTTGTGTTAGCTATGTTAGCCATGGAAAATCGACCAGTCTTCCAATCCCTCTCTGTCACAATGAAGGTACTGGTACCATTTGATTTGACATAAATAGTACTAATGGAATTCGGTCAGAGAGCACCAACTCTGGTACCCATTCCTACTTGGCAGACTGTATGATACAGAAAGCTGAACAACAACATCAGCACCGGCGTCCCTGGGTCCACCAGAATCATTCCCAGGAGCAACGTGCTTAAAAAAAAATGTTTTCTCTGCTGTGCTGGGTTTCTGTATGTAACACAAATATCCTGTCCTTGAATTGGTTAATGTGATGGGAACTGCCAGAAAAGTTTGAAAGTTTGAAGAAATTTGCCGCGCTCTATCCGCATGTCCTCCGTCCCTTTGGGTGCTCCACTTCACTCTAATTGCCCACTGTGAGGCATTTGCATCACTTACCCTTAATTCTCTCCTGAAGGGATTGTCTAGTCATTAGATTTATGCTATTAAATGAAAACATTTAATATAAAAAAAAAGAAAAAGCAAGCAAAATTTATTGGGTTTATATGCAATTCAAGAAATCAATGTACTTGCAAAGTCTTTAAACTCTACCAATCAGTTTTTTGTAATTCAGTTGTAGTTCATAGTGTTTTCATGAGGTTTATGCACTACCATTTGTTTTAAAAAAACTTTTTAGGGTGAAGATCCTGTTTGTTTGTTTTTTGGCACTTTACAGTATATTTTGTCCTTAAGTAAAATTTTGTACAGGACAGTTTTGTTTGTTCCAGAGGGATGTAATTATGTCCCAAAATAACATAATCTTAACACGACTACTTTAAAAAAATTTTTTTGTTTTTTAAATGGCTTTATGAGATGGCACAAACAGCTCTAAAATTTCTCTTCTAGAAATGCTGTAGTTTCTGCAGAGAGTCTTTGCATAGACAGGCAGTGATTTGACGCACTGATAATTCAGCTCATAACCATTTTTCTTTCTGTCTTTTCTGGTCCCGGTCAATTATGTGTGGGCAAAACTAATATAAAGTTTTTCTGCTTCATAAACTAAGAGCATTACTTTGAATGCTGTTACCAAATGACAAACATCATGGTGGTGTGCTCTAGGAATTGCCACTGTGATTGTCTGTGTAAAGGATTGTTATAGCTCATGGAGGTCACCAATAGCACAATATTCAGGGTTATATGGTGAACTCCATTCTAATACTTGGATTCAGTGATATTTTTTTTTTTCCACATTTACAATCACGAGATTCATCACTTTGCATGCTAAATGTTAAAAGCAGTACGATAAGTTAAAAATATGAATGAGTATGCCTGGTTGGATGGTTACCAAGAAGAAAGTATATTCTGTTTAATAAAGTAATGATAGCACATTATTTATAGAGCTTCAGATGAGTAAACCACAAGACAATTTCCTCTTGGCTTATGAAACTGAAGTAGAAATGTTTTTCCACTTCATACCATGGTGATGATTGAGGTTTTGTTCAGCACCACTGAATCTGGCTCCCTCTCAGTCACTGAGTCCAACATGAACTTATCTATAGCCTGATTTTAAACAGCAAAGAATTCTAGGGTCAACTGCGGGGCCACCCGTCTTTAGGTCATCTGATATTTAGCCCAAATAAGGCCACCGACATATGCATCAAATAAAGCCTTATGGCCAAGTAGTGCTGAATACGAAAAGATCCCACACACGGCTGGAAACATTCCAGCGTTGAATGTCAAAACCCTGATCTCAGCTCGACTGAAATGTTAAGGGATCTTATGTAGATGTGTGCAGAGACAGATATCTGTATACCTCCTGTATGTGTAACAGTCCAGTACTAAACCTCAGGCCTTCTGTCAGGTTGGGCAAATATCTTAAGATAAAATGCTCTATTCAGCTTGACTGGGTATTAAATATTAAAGCAACAACAACAAAAAAATCCTTACGTATTTACTGTGACTGAGGGGTGTAAAAGCTGTGTAAATGCACGATTTCACAGCAAAAATGAAAATGACCTGCAAACTAAGAAATTTGGAAAGCAAACAATAAAATTACACTACCCGACAAAGACAAAAAAATGCATGCATTAAAAAATGTTGAAAAGAAGAAAAGCTGCAATAACTAAAGATAGACAGCAGGAAAATGGAAACATCTCATGCGGGATGTGACCCTACAAACAGCGACTGGATCCTAAGAGGTATAAAGCATTAAGAAAGGATTCAAAGGAAAGCCTACTTTTTCTTTTCTTCTTTCAGATGTCTTATAGAAGGCATCTTATTTATGTTTTTGCTGAGGGTCTGGTCCACTGGCATTCATTTCTATGTTCTGGTTGCATATGTGTTGATGATCGTTGTCTCCCCCTGGTGTCCCGGAGCTTTCCCTATACGGTGCTGATATGGACTTTTAATAACTTGCAGCTGTTTTTGCTGATTTCATTTTCCTTAAAATGCATCTTGGTGGTTATTAATCTTATTTTCGTATTTGCTGGTCTAATTGTTGATTTTTCAGACGTTTCGAATGTGTTGTGAAATCATGAACTCACATTCCATTTGCCTCCCTCTTCCAGTATCCTATCAAACCAATAAACATCTTCACTAAGTGATATCGTGTTTCTTGTGTTGCCAAACAGACATTTTACATTTTTTTGAGGACATTACTTCGTCTTAATTTTTAAACTCAGATGACAACATGCACATTGGAAAGCACCCAAAATTTAGAATTATAAGTTGGAAAGGTGGAGCAACACAACCGTATCTAACTTCAGGATTCATGATTGCCACTATGTGCATCAATACTTGTAACTGTTGAAGGTTTTAAGCAATTCTTTCTTTTTTATCTGACATAAAGTCCTTTATAGACACTACCACAATACTACTTTTTTTACCACATGCACAAAGCACCATGTTGTGGTCATATTTGAACACTAGTGGTATCTGGACCATTATCACCTCTGCAATTATGTCACTTTGTCTTCCCAGGTCAGTTTAATCCTCCTCAAAGCTTTTAGAAAAATATTCTGCGGGGTAATAGGACAAAAGTGTCATAATATCAGGCCAAGAAATAAACATGTTGGTGGTGTGAAGGTTCTTTGCTGTTTATTGAACTAGACTAGCAATGGGTGATAAAAATATGGATTCTGCTTTCAAGCAGAAGCTCATGAATCTTGTTACTGCAACAGAAAAGGGATCTAAACCAGAACTCAGAATCTACTGCTGAATAAGTTGATGACCAAAATAAGAGTACAGTAGTGCCATAGCCAATGCTGAAACTTAAATTAGATTAAATTGCTGTGGCTTTACCTTATATTGCTTTTAATGTTTTAATAACCTTAAAAGTCTGGATGGCAAACGTTTCCCCTCTAGAGTTACACCACAGTAAACTTTTACCAGAGCTGTAAAGCATTTGAACTTCTAAGAGGTACTCTTAATTTGTCAAACAGGTATTATTTACAATATAGCACTGCATTATTTAAGGAAACTGAATACACGTTCTGTAATTCTGATTACAAAGAAGGACATTCGTAACCTAACATAGCAGATATACTTCTAGCAATCTATCTACTTACCAAGGTACTTATTGCCTTAGTGTTTTCCACTTTTACAGACAAAATGAAACAAGACATTTTAAATTTAGGGAGCAAATTAAATTTGCACCCAGCAGCAATTTGCTTCTGCCCCGTCAGTAGCTGCATCTTTAACTCCTGTGTAGAAAGTAGAGTATGTCCATAGGATTAGGACTGAAACTGTGAATTCTTAGCCAGCAGTTTTTGAAGATATTCCTGGAACACAGGAGTACAAAGTTCAAATACTAAGCATCGACATAACATAAATGAACTTTTATTGCCAATTTTCCTTTATGGCTTTCTGCTGAAAGTGGCTGAAATAACTATATTGCTTTTCTTAGTAATGTTCACCTAAATAGAAACATCTTGGATAATATTTTACTTGTCTTATTTATTTACTGTCATCATTTACTGATTAACTTTAATAAAGTAAGCCGTCCGAAACCAACTGCATTACAAAACATCAATAAGCCTTTAAAATCAATTGATCAATGCTGTAATGAGGTTTTGTACTGACTGTGTGGGGGAAGGAATGAGGGTAATAAGCAGCATCTACAAGTAAACATAAATAGATTATACACAGACAGGTACAAGCACTCAATATATAAAGCCTGAGAAAAATTCTCGAAAGTAAATAGTTTTGTGTAGAAAATTAAAGATAATCCAAAGGTATCAGTGAAATGTAAGATTAGCACAAAAACTGTTACACATTTGACCACACAATACAATTACTGCAAACACAATCACATCTGCTAGGTTTGTAGCAGCTGAGGTCTCTGGGACATAATGTTCTTGGGAATATGTGTTGTATTTAAATTAGTTAAAAACCATTTAACTTTTTGAAGGTTAAATGGTCCGCTCGCCGCCTTCAGCTTCACTTATTAAGGAAACTGTTGGACTAAAATTGTGGGACTTTCCAAACTAAACATTTGTCTCCAAAAGAAACTCATCAGTGAAGTAATCAATGCATGCGGGTCTCTACTACTGATGCCTATTGAATAATTCACAGTATATATAAGCTGTACTGTTAGCCATAATTCTTTGCGGTTATAGTGAGAGAGGAGGGATGTGTTACTCTGCCTTTGTAGGAGCTCCACAGAGAGGTAAAGAGCACAGAGCTTCTCTTGAAGGAGAACAATAAAAGAAACCTGGGGGAGGTTCCACCCACACGTGGCCACGTATCCGTCTGATCCTTTTTACCGCGCTTGTCAATGAACTTCACTTTGTATTTTCTGTCAGGTTGGAAAAATGAAACTCGCAAATACCTCTTCTTTCTTTGAAATGTGCCTACGGACACGTATATAGCTGCCTCTGAGATTATTACACTCATTCCTTTTCTTTCTTCTTCCTTTTGATCATGTCCTTTTGATTTTAAACTCTGTCCTGGAGGTCTATTCAAAGTAATTGCATTTTGAGTAGCCAGTAAATCGGGAGGTGAAGATAGGGAAAAAAAATGTCAAAAAAGGGACTTGATTGTGTGAAGCCCACAGCTATTAATGTCATCGTCTTCACTCCTCCCCTTTCCCCTCCTCTGATTTCCAGGGTAAACGTCGCTCCCAGCTATCTGCAGTGGGTGGGAGGTTGAAGGGAAGACATGCAATTGCTGCAAGGGGTTGTGAATAATATTCTCTAATGAGGCGCGATAGCCATGCCACCTGGAACTCTGCCAGCTAAAGCTTTTCACAATCTCTGCCAGGAGTCACCATCTCTGTTTTTTTCATTTAAACATCTCCAGCCTCATTTCTTTTTAGTGCAACCTTTTGGATGCCTTTGCCTGCAGGGCAAGAGAACAACTGTCCTTCTGTCACGCCACTGTGTGAATTTATTACATCAATCTCTCTATATCTCCCAGTAGAATCTTTATTCTATGTCCGACACATAAGGTTTAACTATACCCAGCCTTCAGCGGGAAAACATGGCTGTCGTAAATGTAGTAGCAGGCTCAGAAAAGTCCTATTTTAGTATCCGTAAAGCTGCTGTTCCATTTCTTTTTGACGTACCTTATGCTAGAGGTAAGGAAATCTTCTGCCTAAATTCAGCCACCTTCAGTGACCTGGTCAGATACGTTTTCTGGTAAAGCAAATAAGGAGAAATCATGGTAATTACACCATGTAATAGCAATTTCTGCAGTGTGCACATGTGCTAAAGTCTACTGGAACATCAAATTAGCATTTCCATAAGGTTTGTCTAAAGAGAGAACTATGAAAAAATTTTCTGTTAGATGATTGTATTTACCTTAGACCCCATCCAGAAGATGAAATTGCTCCCAAAAAAGTCTAAACTTGCACTGCAAGCTGGATTGTCGCGAGATTTGAGTTTTCAGTTTCACAACAAATCCATTTTGAAGACTCCTGCTAAAGCGTCTGTCTCGTAAACACCAGCGGGTCAGACCCATGACATGCCAGCAGTGTTTTTGATGACAGAAGGGCCTTGCCAGGGCAATACAAAAAGAGCTATGCAGGAGAAATCACCTGTCGATACAGCAATTGACTCGGTTTTAGCTTAAATAGTGATAATTTCTCATTTAAAAAGGACAAAGAGAAGCACTTTGTGCATTGAAAAAGTTTGATTTAGCAGGTTACCCCTCTAGTTGAGAAAACACTCAAAAAGCTGCAGACGAATCCTACTGTGATTACCATGTCTCCATTGGTGGCTCTCATGGACCAAGTTGCCAAAGCTAGTGAATCTGAAATGTCATGATTCCCTGCTACGATTCGCTGAAAACGTATTATAGAAGGCAGGTACTAGCTGGCACGTCACCCAATCAGCTCAAAGTATTGTACTAAACGTCCCTCCTTTTCATAGACAGACTGAATGGCAGCCATCCCAGATTGATTACGTAGAACTTAACTCAGTTTTACACATCAATCTGGGTAATGCCAGGTTAAAAAAAAAATCATCACATAATGTGGAAACTTAACACAGGTCCTCAAGCAATTTAATTTCTGTGCTTCTGTTCTACACATCTAAACCCTGGGATATTAACTTAAAAATGACTTCCAAATATAGACCTATACTCATTCATCTGAGAAGAAGACTTTCAACCATTGAGTGAACACTGCATTGATCAAGCCATGTCACACTTTGTGCTTGTTTTAAAAAATGGCATTCACTCACAATGTTCTCAGAACAGAGGTTACCCATGCTGCGTTTACACCTTTCTTTTCTAAACAGGTTTCCCTTCCAATTAAACTTCCAATAATATGCTTTGACTCTGAACAGCCACCTTTTTAAACAGGGACAATTTTAGGCTTGTTATTCTTTTGGTGGTTCTCAACCACTTATGACTGTGTAGCCAATATTTATTTATTGGTCATATGTAATGTTATTGAAATCGGAGGTTTCATCATCATCAGTTCAGCTCCTAATATAAACACAATAAGTACTTTAAAAGCATTTATCTGTATATAGCAGATCTCAAGCACATGACAGGTTATTTAATCTCACATTTCCGAAAAAATTTAATTCTTACTCTATTCGCATTCATTGGGATGCATTGATGACGTTAACCTAGGTAAACACCTGTGTGGGAATGATCCATTACGCTCTTAAAATGATATAAAAACAACTTTATCAATGAGTACCTAATGAGCATGACATTAACCTTCCACATATTTCCTAGAGTACAGAGCATTCAGGTTTGGTGCGACTGGAGAACAGCTGAGGGTGAGTGGGATGTAACAGACAAAAGGGATGCTTGTTTATTCAGTGAACACTTGACAGCGCCTGGAAGCTGCTTATCTATTCTCCAGAGTGTCTGAGCACATGTGCATCCATGCAAAACTAGGTGTATCTAAATTAATTCTGATAACTTCAAAATATATGTGTACAAAGCTTAGAGCTTTCCTTGTGGTGGGCTGTGACTGCGGCAGCAAACACTTTAATAATTTTAGGTTCAAGAAGTTAAACAGCCATAGATGTGCATCAAATCTTTTTTAGCTGAGGCTGACATTCCTGCTGGGTCCTGTTTTGCATATTGGGGTGTTTTTAAATGAAGTTTGTCTTTTAAACAACTCTATTTCGCAAATTTCTGCGATAAACCCTCTTGTGTTTTTATGGTATTGCATTTTTCATAATACAAGTGATCTACTTTTTTACAATAAAAGCTAGTTTAATGAAGCTTAAAAAAAGAGAGAGCAAATTCTAAAACAGCAAAACAATTATAATCTCTGTTCCCGAAGGGTTTACATAGTAGTAAGCTGGTGATGAAAATCAAATTCATCCTCAACCCATCTATATCAAAGCAATGCCTTAGCACAATGATAGGGATTGAAGACATCAACAATGACTTTAAAGCAGTCATGGTTGAAGTTGTTGCTGCTGCCCATAATTCTGAGATAAGTTATCGGGCCATTTCTGTTCTTAAGTAATTCATTCTACAGTGAAGATTAACTGGGTAAAAACTATTTGCCCGTGTAATTCTAAAGAGACAGTTTAAATTCAACCAGAAGACAATGAAAAGGGCCCTGAAATCGAAGGATTGACGGTTCAAGCCCCGGCTCCGACTTTCAGTGTCGTTGTGTCCTTGGGTAAGACACTTCACCTGCATTGTCTACTGATGGTGGTCAGAGGGCCCGGTGGCACCAGTGTACGGCAGCCTCGCTTCTGTCAGTGAGCCCCAGGGCAGCTGTGGCTACAATGTAGCTTGCCACCATCAGAGTGTGAGTGTGTGTGTGAATGGGTGAATGACTGAATGTAGTGTAAAGCCCTTTGGTCAAGTCTCCTGACTTGAAAAAGCGCTATATAAGTACAGGCCATTTACGGGCCATTTGGAAAGGGTTATTAGCAGAAAAATACTTTTTGCAAAAAACATGTCCGCCTATAATTTTGGCTTGTTTTGGTTAGAATCTGAATAACTTGCATTGATTTTGTCAATACTCTGTGCTTGAGCCTTTCTGGGTCTAGGGGTAAATCTTTGCACATACTGTATAGTCAGTTCAGGTTTGACCCAAATTGAGTCATGGCAATAATCGCAAACACGGCAGCAATCTAGAACAGAATGGTTGAAAATAAAAGTTTTGAAGCCCAAGCCTCAAACTGCAGTGGACCAGAATAAAGTTGTGCAAACCTAAATGAACTTTGCATTGTTAGAAAGATGAGCCTGATAATCGAAAAAATCCTTCAGGAAACACTTACAGTACTTGAAGTTATTGCTGCTAAAATATGTTTCACTGGGCGCTGAGACGTACTGAGGCGAACTTTGTTTTTCATTCCTTGCTTTTCTACTTTAGTCAATGACATGTTGAATCTATGTTAGATTTATGGATTAAAGGGTGGATTCCCTTTTTCTAACAATATACACTTGGTGTACTATTTGAGTCAGGGGTTTATTTCTCCTTTAGAAGAAGTCATTTTTCCTTCAGCTGTGTTTACATGGTGATTCATTTTGTACCTTTGAAACACAGATACTGTGATATCACTGGGAAACAGTGCTGCCCCTTAGGTCCAGCTAAACCTTCAAGTTTAGATGGACATAAATAGAATATCAGACGTCAGTGAAAGATAAAGTAGTACTGTTTATGGAAAGGTTGGTGGCAGTGTACAAGATGGTGTTTGAGTGGAGAACAAACCCCAAATGACAAGTGGAACATGATTCAGCACATTTCCTTTGTTCCACTCTCTGCTTAGTCCCTGTTAAACTGCACTGAGCTTCAGTCTCATGATAGCTTGTTTTTTTTCTAACATTACATTGGCATGAGTTTCTTTTTTATTGACATAGGCTGTATCATGCAAAATAAACTTTTTTTTTTAGGATTTCAACTTTATAAAAATGTTAACTCGGCATCAAAAAGATAAAATTGATGCTAATTTTGGTAATTTTGCCCTGTCTGAACAATCCTCAACAATAACTTGCTCTACCTGGCAGCTAAACACACTTTCTACGGTAAAAAGGAGCCTTTCTTTTATCTCATCAAGATGAGTCATTGAATGGTATGTAATCACCCCACCCTCCTTATATCAAACCAAACATGGACTCCTTGGTGAAAATAGGAACACGCTCACAGTAGTATCTGCTTGATGCACACAGTTGTGCAAGCAGCTTCTGTTGGCTTATCCCATTGTTTCAATGGCTCGCAAAAGGGAGGCGGCGCAGCAGTAAAACAAAGCGTCTTTTTCTCAGCATGGAAAAAATGACACCAACTACAAATCAATATTTAATGGTAGATGAATGTTTCATAGTGGGAAACGCAATATTTCATCTTATATATGCCTAAAGTTGACTTTGGATGGCACAGAAAAGCAATATATATATATATATATAGGACCTTTAAAGATACAGAGAATCTCGAAAAAGGGCTTAAGTAACCGAGTTTTAACTTTTCTGGAATGGTGGTGTTGAAGTTTAGACTTGGAAAACTGCATTTAGTGCATTTTTAAAAGCATTCTTTTGGTTTAAGGGTATTAAAAGCATGTCCTGCTGGGTGGAGCGCAGCAAAGAAATGTTACTGAATGCTAAAATTCAAATAAATAACATGGTTGCTTTAAGTGGTATCAGGATATATTGTACGTTTGCATATTATACACCTAACCAACTCCACTGAAGTGGCGTGTACGTACATTAAAGCAGCAACATAGAATATGCCGTGTTAGCTAATGAAGACCAGAATCGGCGGTCTGGATTTGGAGCTCTAGAACATCTGGTTCTACTTTGTACAAGGGGAAACACTGATAAATGTTGGGGAAACACATAATGAAGTCCGCCAGAGTGGGTTTCTTTTCTCTCCGTCAGATGTCAAACATGTTAAAACCAGATGCTGACTCCTGCTGATTCAGTCCACAAAATACCAGGGATTTTACTCACTGAACTGCAGACATCCTGAGATCAGTAACAAGGATAACTCAAAATAAAACTGCTTAATCATTGTTGCCATTAAATAAATCCTTAAATATTTCTTAAACTTTCTTTAGGCAGAGGAAAATAAAACTGCAGTCTCTTTCTCTTTTCTAAAACAACAAAAAGTCTATTGTCTCAATTACTGGCTAAAAGAAAAATAAAGTCTCATGTTACTATATACATTTCTGGCTTCCAGATTCTCCAATATATGCTATTGCATAGTAGCAACTGACTGAATGCCCTAAATCGTGGCTGCACTGAAACTATACAACAGCACAACTTTGGAAAATCGACAGAGTTAAAAGTTAAGAAGAATGTAGTTCCTTCTGCCACTATAACCAAAGCAAAGCACACAATCAATATTTTGCCAGAGATAAAATGAGCCCTACCTTCCTTGTCAGATGTGGGTCAGATTCCTTACAGTAAACTGTCCTGGAGTTTAGCTTGCAGATCAATAATGTGTTGGAGATGCTGTTGCCCAGCCAAGATGCTGTCTGTCCCTCTGCGTCGTCTTCTCAGATGATTTGGCTCTATTACTACTAGTAGCTTTGCCTCGTCAATATGTTAGAACAACTGCAGGGTCAGTCTCCAAGCTGCTCCGTCTAAAGATGCCACCAATTTAGCATACGGGGCTTAAATGATGTTAAACGCTGTTATTGTGGGTAAAATCTAATCATGAAACCATGCATCAATCCCACTTTTTTCACCATGATGCTGTGGGGGTTTCTTCTCTAATCTCATATCCTGCCACCTCTCCTTTTCTGCTCCAGTCACAGCAGGAGAGATCCAAACTGCAAAGAATTTTCTCCATATGCAAAGACAGACGTTGAATCCCAAAAGGGTTAATTCTGACTTTTTGAAATGCAGCTGGTTAGAATTATTGTTGGTCATAGTTTTTTTATTTTTTTAACCTGTAGTAGAAATATGTCAAATCATTGTGTGCCTTTGGGTAAAGCAAGTAGATCCTCTAAAGGCTGAAATTGAACTGGCATGCAATACGATTTTGTGACATACATGAAAGGTGGATTTAATATTGCAAAATGATGTGTCAGAATGTTTTAGTGATTATAGCTCAGCAGAGCACTTTGTGCAGTGAAAAATACCCATGGACAAAATTGTTGGTGCCCCACGTTTAGTGAAAGAAAAACAAACCCTATGGTCACAGAACTTCAATCTGACAACAGAATTAATAGATTAAAAGATCAATGAAAATTAAGAAATAATAGTCAGGCATTGCTTTTCAAACATGCTTCAACAGAATTTATAAAAAAGAAGAAAAAAAACTCATGACAGGCCTGAACGAAAATTAGAAAAGTGATGAAAATACTGTGACGAATTGACATTTAAATCAAGGTGTGTCCAGTATTTAGCCTCATAGGTGTTTAAAATCTAGTAATAAGTCAGTGGTTCTTAATAGAAGGGCTACTGTCACATGCTCTTTGGTGACATGGTGTGTATCACACACAACATGGACCAGAAGAAATTAAGGAAAGAGTTGCCACTGGAGAATAGAAAGAACGGTAAAGGGTATTAGGAACAACTTCAAACAGGTTATTCAGAAATCTAAGATCTATGGGACCGTAGCCAACCTCCCTGGACGTGGCTGATGGAGGAACATCAATCATTGAGAGAAATAAAACAAAAGAGCTAAGAAAAACTTCAAGTTGAACTTTAAGTTTAAGGACCATCAGCAAAAGATAGCAAAATCCATCGCTGTTTGAGCCTAAGTGGATTTTATGGCCAAAAGAGGACAGCATTGTTGTAAACGAATTCTAATAAAGGCCAGACTGAAGACTGCATGTTGACAAGCCAAACAAATTCTGGGATGTTTTATGGACAGATGAGACAAAAAATTGAACTTTTTACCAGGGCAGATCAGCTCTATGTTTGCAGACGGAAAAATGAAGCATTTCAAGAAATGAAAACTCTGAATCTCTGCAGAATTCAATGAAATCTCAAGACTATTGAGGGATTTTAGAGACAGATGTCTCTAAAAGTGCTTGGGCATAGGTCTTTGAACAGGATAATAACCAAAACACACATCTAAAAATGCCCATGAATGGCTAAGAAGAAAACGTTGGACTATTCGAAAGTGGCCGCCTATGAACCCTGAACTAAATCCTGTTGAGCATATTTGGAAGCAGCTGAAACATGCTGTCTGGAAAAGGCATCTTTCAAACCTGAGACAATCGAAGCAGTTTGCTCATGAGAAGTGGGCCAAAATACCTGCAGAGAGAAGCACTTTTCATTAACAGTTACAGGAATTGATTGATTGCGGTGATTATCTCAAAAGGTTGAACAACAAAAGGTTAACGGTAACATAATTTTTGTCCAGGCTTGTTTAATGAGTTTATTTTCCCAAATCATTCTGTTAAAGCATGGTTGACAAGCAATGTCTGACTTTCCTTTGTGCATTTTCATTGAATGTTTGTGTATCAGATTGAAGTTACTTCTGTGAGCATTATAGCTTTTTCTTTTATAAAATAAGGGGTATCAACAATTTTTTTCAAGATATGTAATCCTCAACAGGGGAGCAACAACAAGCCTTAGCAGGAACAGGAAGGCTACTGTAAGGATGTTTATTTATTTCATTCTCTAAGGCTATTAAGAAGTCATCTGCACCAGTAAATAATTATTAACTGTTCACAACAGAAAGATCTGTTAACTTTAACACCAGTGAGATATTTTGTCTCTGAATAAGGTGATATTTCAGATCATTTAACACCTCCAGGAAGTCGATAAAAGCTTTTCCTCTTAAAAAACAGCAATCACATTCTGTGATTTCCAACACTTTATCATCCTTTCCAGAAGATAATTCAGATAAACTAGCTGAAAATGAAAAGATTGATAGCAGGAAAAGAAGTATGTATAGTACATTTGTGACTTTGTACTTTGATTATATTAGCTTGTACAAACCAAAACCCAAAGCAACTCTAAAGATTAGAGAAAAATGGCTTTGGTATATTTATATTGAAATACAACCTCTAGGTATTATGATTGATGCTTGGACGCACACAATAATCTCTACTTAAACTACATAAATCACACCACCTGAAAAATGTCTCTCCAAATCTGTTCAATTCTTTAATACAAATATAAAACAACTTTCTGATATAAGCAGCCGTGTTCTGTGCATCTGCAGAAACAAAACTGCCGTCATTGTTGATGTTCACAGGGTTTTGTCAGCCTGCTGTGTTGACGTTTCTGCCAAAAGATGTCCGCTTATCCAGCTGTCTGTCTGCATAAATCCACCTGGCTGAGGCAGGAAAAGACTCAGCTGAGGGAAAAAGAAAGTTAAATCTAGTGGACGAAGCAGAAACAGACTTGAGTTGGGGAAAGAAACCATCTGTGGCTAGACTTTAACTGAATGCGCCTAAACCTGAGACTATATAATTATATATATATAAAATCACAAGGAAAGGATGAAAAAGTGATAGTGAATCCTTTCCTGTACTTAAAGGCAACAGGAGTGAAACAGATGATGTACTGTTATGATAAGGAATCAATAGCTAATCTACCTGGATTACTTCAAAGTCAAAGATGCTTTGGGAAAATACACACCCCGACAGGCTAGACTTTGTGACATTAAAAGTGTTGAAAGCCTTTTGTTTGATACAAAAAAAAAAAGGTTTCTAAAGGACGTGCCTGGTTGTTTAAAGGCTCATGGCCTGTTTAAGTTTTGTGCTTTAAAAGAACAGTTTATAAAAGACAACCTGACAGTTATAGTTTTTTGTTCTAGAAACCAACTCTGAGGTACTTTTCCCTTCAACGCTGTTGTAAACTGTGAAAAGAGAAGAGTAAGAAAATGACTTCCCACTTCCATACTTCTGCGGCTCACAGGAAAAGCTTTTTTTTTGGCTTTGATGATTCAGAAAAGGGTTTAAACTATAAACACACGATAAAGAAAAGATGTACATGTATGCAATTTGTTCATCAAAATGAAGTTTATGCCTCTACTTAGGTACTGAAAACACTCCAACAACCTTTAAACACTAGATGCATTAGAAGTACATGATGGTTGTTTTTCTTGGTTAGTAGCTAATATAGAGTAGTTGGTTTTGCTCATAGCTGAAGTGAGGAGATAAACAAAAAGGTTTCTAATGTGGATCCAGGTTAAAGTGAATAATACAACTACTGCAAAGATGAGGAAAACAAATCTACCATGAAAAAAAATAGCAAGATTTCAATTTATAACACAATAAATCAGTTCCATTTATCATCTAGCTGCACCTTGAAAATCTTATGTGCTACACTCCCTCATTTATTTCAAGCACTTCTGTATAAACAGCAAGGATCCTGAAATATCTGAACTTTTCTTCTCATTAAGACGAGAAGTAATCACTCTGCTGCTGCAAAGTTGCCGAGGTAGTGATGGTGAGATTCCATTTTTATTTCTCTGGCTTTTACATCCTTTAGTAAATTTTAAAGGAGATTAGGGATGTGTGTTGCGTGGAGGAAACCGCAGTAAGCACTATTCTGCTTGTGAATAACAAGCAACAAACCCAAACAAAACCTGCCACACAAAAAGACAGCATATTTAACTTAATAAAGAACTTAATATCAACATTTTACTAAAAACCAACACATAGTGTGCGTTATAATGTTAATATTTACATATATCAGAAAAAAATGTGTACCAGCCATACTGATCAAACCATCTGCTTGTTCAATGTTTAAAACCTGCGGCTTGCAGGGTCATGCTCCGACAATGTGCTGGCAACAATGCTAAGATAGCTCAACCTCACGCCGCGGCTTGGGTAAGCTAACGAGATCCACTCAGTTGCAGTGCAGTCCTGTTAGTTGGCAATTAAAAAAGTGAGCTCAACATTAGAGCCCTGCACTCGCGGGACCCAACGAAAAGCGGTGCAGTGGGAGACAAATATTGAAAGCTCATTGTGGGTGCGTATGGGAGCGGTGATAAGCAGCAGTCCGGTGAACAAAAAACGTATTTTAAAATGTAAAATAAATTCATAAATTATCAGTCTATGTTTATCATATATATACACATCACAATTTCATGGGTGGGGCTCCATTATACGGTGTATGATACGGTATCATACGGTGCATCCTCAGTAGATTTTGGTAGGTTAGTTGAGTAGTCAACATCTCCACTGCTCCTCTGACTTTGGAAAAGGTAAGTTTCCAACGTTTTTTAACCCTTTCTCTCTGACATGTCATGTTATTTGAGGAGGTTAGTGAAGAGAGTGACAGGTAAAGGTTTTTGCAAAGTGGTTGATGGGGGCAGATGACTCCCTTTGGGTTTATATATTGACAAAAAAGTGTAGCAATTACGCTTTCAACTGCGTCACCAAAGGAACTCTACATAGTATCTTTTTGATTCACTGTAACTAGTGTATAACGAAGTATTTAATGTGCATACATGATCAAACCTTAGCCAGGAAGTCTGGCAAAGGCAACTAGATGTTATGCCACAAAGGAAGAAACACCTGTCAATTTCAATTCTCAACATTAAAAAACATTACCAATCAATGAGACATAATGTGAGGCATGAAACATCTGATCTACTTCTGACTCGCTATCCAAGTCAGGGCTGCTTCCTACTGACTAATTTCATCCATTTCTCCTTCTCTGCCTGAATCAGCATCATCAATCCATCGAAGCACTTCTAAAGTCTATTTCCTTTTAAAAATGATTTAGCAGCAGCATTACCTTAAGAAGTTAAAGTCCCCCACATACTAAGGTGTGCTTCATTTAATGGTGGTCTGCGCGTAGTCAAGACATACTCCAGACAGATTAGAAACAGACGTCCACTGGAGAGGTTTGTGCAAAGATCAGTTTGTGCGACCGCGTATGCTCATGTTGTGTCGCACAATGTTTTTTATGTGATACCAAGCAGATATGTTGTGAATTGATGCCATATTATGGATGAAGGAGTCAAAAATTTTAAAAGAATCTTGCAGGAGGTTAGAAACGCCTTGACTGAAACGCTTGAGTATTAAGTCTCAACTGTCAGCGGACACGAGGACTCCATGCACAGTATGTGGGGGGCCTTTAGAGTGTTCTAGGTAGAATGGTGGTTGTTAAGCAGTAGTGCATTTTCTACCAACCTGGGGAATAAATTACGATGCAGCTAATAGAGCTGTCAAAATGATGGATGTGGGATAACAAATTAAAAGTAATCAAATCAGTTTTTTCTCGCTGTTTGATTGAAAAAACAACAACATGGAATTGCAGGGCATACAAAAATAGATGATAACAACATCAACATAAGAAAAAAATTACTTCAAAATCTAAAAACCGTCAAAATGACTGCGTTTGAGAGTTTTAATGTTAGTGGGGTTTTCTGTTCACGTCACATACTGTAACAGAGACCAAAGCCAACCGGTGTAAATAAGAAGATTGTTTTAGAAAAGCTGCCAGAGGGCTTGATTAAGTGTGAAAGCCATTTCATTAACCCTCCTGGCAGAAGATATTTTAACTAAACAAACAGGTGCAGCTTTATAACATTGCTAATTACTGCATTCCATTTAAGTTTGCCGGTTTCACGGCCCTGACACTGTATCACTGGCATGGCCTCCATTAGTGCCTTTAGTTACAGCTGTGCTTTTCCTGCAAGGAAGTTAAATGGCTGCTGTAAAAGGTTTCAAACAGCTGCAAATAGAGTTCAAAGCAAGAAAGTCAGTAGAGGTTCATCAGCCTCTATTAAACTGTAAAACTGAATCCAGGGGAGATATGTTTATGTTTGCTAACAAGGCTCCAGTTTTTGGTCCTATGAACCTATGATGTTTAGTGTCTGCATCCATTTCTGGTTTTCAAACGAAAGCGGCAGGTAGAAGTCATTCTAAGCTAAACATACGATTTTGTACTAGTGCTGTTCTCAAAGTGGTATATTATCTACATTGGTGAACAAAGCATTTTGAAAGGCTAACATACCCAGGAAAACCCTCTTAGATTATACTAAATTTTAAAGCTTTAAGCCTTTATGAAGTGCCTCTCGTTCCTTGGTTGAAAGGCCTTTATTTACAGCGTTTCAAATAGATCATGCTTATGTTTATATGTGAGAGCATGAAAGTATATTATCCTTACCCTTTATTGAGGAGTGCATTTGGAGGACCGTTCATTTCCGTGTGCGCACACACACACACACACTTACACACACACACACACGTGGAGCCGCATGCAGAAACACATGGATCTGCACACAAACCTGCCGTGTTTCAAATATGAAACAGCATTTCAGCTAAGAAGTGGGAAGTGATTTATAAAAAGCTTTAGGGAAAGGCTTCTACCGAGGAGAGAGAAAAGACGCAGCAGAATAACTCTTCAGAGATGGAGAGTGGGAGGGTGCAGCTGAACCTAATGTTATAGATAGCAGTGCAATCGGTATGACTGGATATTGTGCCGGTGAGATAAGAATATGGTGGCTCAACTCTCTGAGTGGAAGATATATTGACAAACACTTTAAGAATTTTAACTGCTACATCCAAGCACCTTGCAACTGTCGGATTAAACGACATGCTGATTAATAAATCATACACTAAAGAATTAAAATAATGTTAAATATTTTGTTTTACCACCCTTTCCGCCAGTGCTACAGTGCAATGGACACAGAAACTGTGTTTTAAAACACATTTTGCCTCCTTACTTGCACATAAACGATAGAAACCTACCTGTTTGGAGACCTTGAGGCAGTGCTATGAAAACATGCATCTTCCCTGTGCCCTTCAGACTCTCATCGACTCAAACTCACCTTGAATGAACACATGCACTCCCACCCTGCTGGCAGACAGGAGCTCAACCTTTGAAAGCAGGGGTGGAGGGTCCAGCTTCAGCAGGATTTACAAACAGGTGCTTCGTCAAGATGAACCGAGTGTTGTGGATTTTTTTCTTTCTTTTACCAAATAAAGTGTAGCACCATTGCTGCACCAGTACAATGGATAGAATTGTGTCACCAGGTCAATCTGATAGGTTGCATATTAAGGGGAGATATGAACGTGGCCTTCCAAAGTGGAGAGAAAATCGAAAGAAAAGGAGTAGGTTTAATTAGCAAAAAGGTTAAAAAAAAAAAAAAAAAGGAAGATATGGGTGCTGCAGGGAAGAAAGTCGTTTTGCTTTATAAGCTCATTGCTACTCATTTATTAATAAAGAAATAAATCTTTTCTCATAATTTGTTGGTTCTAATCCAAAAAAACACCGAACCTTTTTGGTAGGAAATAAATTGGCTACTTAAAGGTGAAAACTTCGGAAAACTTCTGTCAAGGAATAAAAACATTCCTGGAATTCTTTGCATATTACAATTACTGCTAATTACTGCCACAAGTAAACCCCAGGTATCCGTTTTATTTCCCTTTGGGATTAATAAAATACTTTTGAATTGAATTGTAATCTACAGCAACAATGCAATACTTTTTAAAATCTGGAAAGTTACATCTCACCTCTGCTTCTGTTAAACTCTAAGCCTTGTTCTAAAAAGGTTAATAATGGAAAATAAATGTTATGTGAACTATGTGATAGTAAAAAATAAAGCTAATGTAAACATTGAACGAATGTCTGTGTAATGTTTTACAAATGTATTGCATAAATAAAGTTAACACAGGAAGATTTTACTCCCCTTTACTACTTATTTCACTACCTTTACAAAATTTTTACTAACAATACAAAATCAAGAATATGTCTTAATTAAGACCCATCCATGTTAGCTTAACAATTTTTAATGTATTTAATTAGGTTTTTTCATTCAACTTAATTGTCTGAGTTAATAAAAAATCGGTTTCCTCAAATCACTTCAATTTAACTAGTCAAGCTTTGCAACAAGTGATTTAACAGGAAATTAGAACTGTAAATATTCAGTCATATGTTTATATTACTATTTTTATTATGTATTTATTACTGTTTCCAAGGCTGCAATTTAAAATATGAAATTGTCTAAAGCTGTTCTAAATTAAATTCATTTTTGTTTACACTGGTATATAAAAATGCAAAAATAAATCTAAGTCTAACACAATGCATTGTGCACAGCAGCATGGACAGCAGAGTCTAGCAACATCAGCTCAGGTCCTGCCATATATAATTCTTATACAGATTTTATAGTCTAAATAAGAATCAATGAAAAAGTCAGAATATATTGTAGGGGTGACGAAAAATTTACGACCCAGTCAAATTCTGTATGTTACCTTTTATTACCTTTCAACAACCTTCATTTGAGGTCATTCAATTTACTACCTTTGATTACCTCATAGATAAAAAGCAATAATGCTTAAATAAATCATGGGGAAATTCTTCGTTTGAATTCAGATAAACATTTATAAAGCGTGCATTATCATTTAAGTGTGTATTTAACTTAATCATATTTATCGTTGCTCAACTTAGTTGGTTCTGCTGGCTAATCATCATGTATATTTACATTAATCAACTTAATAATTAATCATAGTCCTATTTTGCATCACATTATGCTTTTTTAACATCAGTTTTACCCTAGAGTCAGAGGAAGTGATACTCCTATAGGCCATGCGATTTGTTTTTGTGCAGATTATCCAATCAGCTCGTTAAAGGCCTCTTTAACGAGCTGAAGTGACAGTGTGTAGTATTTCACAAGAGGCTGTAGAAGTGGAAATGACTGGAAAATGTCGATATTTACGCAACAGGTTAAATATCGCTGTTTAACGACACATTTAAATTATTTATTTATACAAAAAATATCTGTTAGTGGCACTGAATATGAAACGAATCTTACAAAAATTTTCTAACAATTTGTAAATTCCTGTACGGCTATGTAGAATATGATCACCATGTTTATTCTTGCTTGTTTTTATAATCTCTCAGTTTGAAATTTTCCACTATTAGACCTAATATCTGTATACAGTCAGGCATTTTATTGTGGATTCACCGGTCATTTTTCTAATAAAACTTTTGGTTTAATATCAATGTGCCGTAAAGAATTAAAAGCTTTAAAGTTCTGGACAAAAAATCCAAGTTTTTTCTTCACCAAAAACACCTATGAAGGATTTTTTAGGATTTGAAAAGTTTCAACATGAAAATGTCTTTTATGTATCCTGATATCCCAAAAAAATGATTATTTTCATGAATTTTTTTCGAATTCATTTTGTGGGATTAAAGATGTTGATCTTGTTTAAAGTGATTAAATCTAGTTTGTTATCTTAAGGTAAGGAAATCTTTTTTGTGTACAAATTTGTTATTTTAAACAATAATAATTAAACACTAATTCTTCATGAACAGATGTATTGTCTCAGGGTGTTGAGAAAACAACATGATCAAAATGTCTCCTTTCAGATCATAGATACATCATCCTATAATTATAGATGATTCAAAATTGAGCTTTCTTTGATACTGTTTAATTTCCTCATAATGTGGAAGCTGAAACTCTTGAACAGAATATTAACGTATCAATTTTAACCCAAAGATCAATGCTGCAGATTATCATTGAGCGTCATGATTGAAAGATAATTAACTCTCGACTTGGAGAAAAAGGACATATTAATCAATGGCAGAAGCAAAGCTGGACGGCTTTCTCAGTTCAATTTCAATATAACTGTACAAAGTGCTTAACTGTAGATTTAAATCATAAAGTCAAAACCATCTATTTTGGTAAAACAGAAGAAGATCAACTTTTCAGGCTCATACTTTATTAAGGCAGTTTAGGATCCCTGAATTTCTCTAAATGTCTTTGTTAGCAATTTAAAGGAAAACATTCTGTTAAAACACACAAAAAAAACTACTAAAACTCTTCTTTTAGTCAGTGTATTTTGGGTCATTTGATTTTATTTTAGAAATGGATATCAAATAAAACAAATAACAAGAGGCTATCCAATTTTTGTTCAAAAATACAAAACCAGTAATTAAAACACAATCTTTCTTTTTCTGTGTCAAAAAGTTTAGGCAAAACGTTTCTTTCCTTTATTATTTTAATATTTTAATAACCATTAAAACTATTTACTTTAAAACAGAGAGAAAAAAGTGTGTGCGGATGTTGTCGCTTCATAAGCGCACCATATTTGAGAGGGTGCTGCAGTATTGCTGCTTTAGCCCCGATTAGAACATCTTTAGAACCTTAATCAGTTGGGATTTTGGAGATGGCCAATTAGGGCTCGCCTTTCATAGAAATCTCAGCACAAATTTTACAAGGAAGTTATGGAGCAAGAGAATGCTCTGCAAGAAACGTGATATTTTGCACTAAAAAAATCATGCAATGGTCTGTTTTTGCACTGCACTTCATTAACACAGAGGACCCCAAAGCTCCTCTCGCTAAAATCAGACCTTCACCCATTGACACAAACATTCACATGCTGATGGGGGTGAGCTGCTTTGTAGCCACAGCAGCCCTGGGCATTGACAGTAGCCAGGCTGCCATACAAGGCCGCCGGGCCCTCTGGCCACTCAAAGTAGGCAAGGCGAGGAAGTGTTTTGCCAGAGAGCCTGAGATCATTAGAGCAGAGGGGATGAACCAGCGAGCCAACAGCTGTAGGACAAACGCCTACCTCCTGAGCCATGGGATTGAAAAAAAACAGATTTTTGCTGTAGAGTCAACAACAAAATGCAGCTCATGTCTACTGACACCACATCCAGGAAAGGCCAACCCTGCAATGTCAAAGACTGGATGCAACCAGCTGAGCTCCCTTAGATAGAAAACTTTGAAGCACTGATTGAAAGTGCCTTAAGTTGACGTGTAATGTTTATAGATATAAACTAAATTAAATCAAATGTTAGCAGGCATTATTTTTCTCTCCATTTTGAGATATATGTATCCTTTTCAATTATTGGTGCTCTTATGAAATAATTGAAAACATCCTGTGTGGAAAAATGAGAAAATGTGCTTTTTAAGTAACGTCATTTAGTATTAATCGAAACAGAAAATGAAATGCAAATTGATTTCAAAGTTTCTCTCATCCCTTTTCCCACAGATAAAAGAGACCCACTTTCAATTACAAATTTTCTTTTTTTATTTTGCATCATAAAAAAATAAAATAGCCCATTTTTCTTTTTTTTTTAACATAGTTTCTAAAAGGAACATGGATGACCAAAGGATACACTGACCGTTTTTTGTACGGAGGAAATTTCAAGCTACTGAACAGGTTTGTGATTAGAAAGGGTTTAGAAGAAAATATGAATCTGCTGATATCCGGCAAGCTTTTGGAGGGAAAGCAAACCAAACCCACCTTTTGCCCTCTGTGAACTCTAAACATACAAAGCAACGTCTTGCTTCCTTTTTCTGCTCTGAACCTGACTGAGTCACATCAGCCTCCGTCAGTCAGAGCTTGACTGCATGTGCCAGCATATTGTACTTCCATGTTGGTGACTCAGCTCATCCGGGTTGTTTCAACATGCTTTTATACGAGCAGCACAGACAGAGATATGCTTTCCCACCTTTTAATGTAACACCGCAAGAGACTTCAGGGAACAAAGCCAATACAGTGCTGCATACAGAGAAGCCTTCCACTTTTTACCACCTGCTTCAGTTCAATAAATCCTAACATTTCCATTAGCTGCAAAGAAAAAGATTGTTTGGTTTTCTACTAAAAATAAATTGAGAACAATGAAGGCCATATTGGGGTAAAACTTCATCATGGATGTTAAGTTTAAACATGAAATGGGTTTTACCTGGTATAAGCGGCTGTCCGGTCATTCCTATAGGAGGCATCCCCATGTTGTTCATAGCTGCCCAGGGGTTGGGGTCTGACATGGGCATCGTCATTGAGTTGGAGTCCATTGTCATGTTACAGATCCCTTCTGCAAAACAAAACAAAAAGGAAAATGGGCTGCTGGATGAACAGTACATCAAAAAACAAGCCTGAACCAAAGGAGGCAGTGATTCTCAGCTGGGCCGATAGGTATATAAAATAAATTCCAGCAAACCATGAAATTTTAAACACCTTTTTGAAATGCTGTCATTTTTTATTTTACTTCCAAGGATCACTACTAGTGAAGGAACATTTACTGTAATCCAGTTACTGTTCTTTCTTGCAGCACCTGTACTATGGCAGGAACTGATGTGCATGGCATTGGTAGAGAACAACAGAGTCTCTGCCATCTCTTGTCTGGCTGCACAGCCTGTAAACCCTTATTTAATCTCTACATCACAAACTGTAGCGCCACTGTCACTTTGATGTAACCAAGTCAGCAAGGCTGTGAATAACCAGTGAGTCAGAAGAGCAGGAGAACTTTGGCTTTCTGATGCAAATTAAGGAATCAGATGAAGTTTTAAGTGTTGTACTCATAACAGCTCAGGTTTCATTTAACAATCTTTAAGATGTGGTAATCACCTACCAAGAGATGTATTAATATACAACTTGGTACAGTTTAATGATATATTTTGGAGGACATACAGAAGCAAATAGTGTAAAAATGACTTTGCTAGAATTTAAACATAAGTGGGACTCTGGAGTAAGAATGTTGTGTTTTTAAGGCCATTTTCTAGTCAACAATTGTTCCTTTGTTTGTTCTCTGAGGGGACAGAAGGGCTACCGTTGGTCTGCAGTCAGTCTCTGAGCACTGATTTCAACAGTACTGTCACGGACATCTATTTATTTTAGCACTGTTTGTTTTGTAGCTTTAGCCGGCTGGCCTCGACACTTTCTGTCTCAGTGACCAGCACTGAGAGCCAACTGGAATTGACCCTGTATCACTTTGGAAAAGCAACAACGATTTTTTTTAGCCTTCCCTGGCAGAGAAAGGTCTACAAATGGGATTATATTAGTAATATCAACAAGAAAAGGAACACCGATGAGTCTTCCCTTCTGCTTTTCTCTTCGAGGCCATAGAAAATAATGTCTAAAAGGAGATTATTATGGCACTAAGCATAAATCCTGATTGTATCTAGTACTGCTCAGACAGCCTGTTACTAAAATGTTGATAAATCTTCTATTAAGCCCAGAATTATGCACACATCTTGCCAAACCAACAGGCCCAGAGTTCCTGTACTCGAGTGCTGCATATTAAAGCGAATGCACGATAAAAATGCTGCAAGAAGGTCAACATGTACACATCATATGTCAACCGGCAGCTTATTCTTCCCATCTATTTCACAGCTCTAAACGCTCTTTAATTCTCTCATCTGGTGGACCTCTTTCTCTCTGACAGACCTGTAAATTGCTGTGACTGCTGGCCAAGCCCGGCTGCCCTCTTCTACAATGCCAAAGCAAGCACAACTGGTAATGATGGGGAAAGCAGCACTCTGCGCACCCTTTACACAGCACAAGGTCTCAGGCAGAGCGTACTTCGGAGCCAACAGGTATAAATGTATGTGCTTCTGTCTGAACACCAGCCAATATATTGGTATTCTTGGAGTTGAGACACAGCTGGCAATGTGTAATAATGCTGTGTGCCTCTTTGCCTTCCTCTCTGAGTCACTAATTGCAGAGCTGTCTGCCGTTGCTGCCACAGAGAGGTCTGATAAAACCATGCGTGCCTGTGTGTCACTGTGATAATGCTGCTGACGAGGACTTCACAAGCTTGTTAACGAACACAGTCCTATTAACTGGGGACACTTTTACAGGAGTTAAAATGAAGGAGGAGAAGAGCGGTAGGGAGCTGTTTTATAGCGGTTTTATTACAGTTTACAGTACATTAACCAGACTCTCCAGAGAGCTGATGAGTAAACTCAATCTGAGTTGGACAGGTGATGTCTTCTGTTTAGAAGAGTCTTTCAGGGTCCATAAAACCAATAATGATCAGTAACCGTAAATAAAAAATAAAGAGTTTATAGTAATGTTGTTTATCAGGTTTACAAGAATTTTGGATGGACAAACAAATGGAAGGAATTCATTATATAAAAAAATATAACAGAGCCTACAGATGGATGGACAGACGGATGGCTGCCCAAACAATAGAATGGATTCACAGACAATCAAACTGATATAAACCAATAAATGGAAAGATAAAAGAAATATGAATCGTGGAATGGTGATGAATGGATAGATGAAACTGTCAGTTTGTTTGTATTGAAGTTTTTTTCTGCCATGATTGAGTTCCAACGAGATTAAAAACCTCTTTTTTTTTTCAGGGTAGTCCAAGCGAAGAAGCAGCAACAATACAAAAAAGTAGAAAAGGGGGAAAATGTTATGCAATTTAAGAAAAACAAAAACATTTGCCTAAAGAACTTTTAGTTTGAAATAAAAAACCACTTCCTGAGCAGAGAGGAATAAAATTAGGTTAATCCAATTCAGTCCACGCAAAAGAAAGAAAGAAGCAACAAATTAATGAAGAAAAATGTTTTTTGAGTATCAAAAATCGGTACCGTAATTTTCGGACTATTAGCCGCACCCGAATATAAGCCGCAGGAGCTAAATTGCATGATTTGTACATATACAAGCCGCACCGGACAATAAACCGCAGGTTTTTTATGTTTAACACAAACTGTCTTGCGCTCGCAAAGTCCGTCTTTCTCGCTGTCTTTCTGTCTCGTACCAGTGAGGACCTCCGCATTCCCGCACGCGCGGCTACCGTACTTGTGTGTTGAAGAAAATGTTATGTCAACATGGTGGATGGTAAAATCCATAGATTTAGGTATTACCCTAGTGGCCGTTAGTTGTAAAAGTCCATAGATAAGCCGCATTGTTATATAAGCCGCAAGGTCGAAAAATGTGGAAAAAGTTGTGGCTTATAGTCCGAAAATTACGGTAATATGATTTCAGCCATTTTAGACCACAGATATAAGATAACTAGATAAGAAATATCCATAGTTTATTTTTATTTTAGTTTCCCTCTATAAAGTCTTCCTTCAATGTATTTAGATGATCAATTAGGAAAAAAAATCTAATTTAAAAAAAAAAAAAAACTCATTGTGTGATCAGACTGGAATTAACTAAAGGAACTAGATACAAATTATATTCTTTTTGTTTCTAACCTTTTTTTAAGCCTTAAGACAATAAAGATAAGATAAAAAGATGGTGCTTATCCATACTCTAAATGCAGGTTTAAGAAAAACGTTTATTATTGTATCAATAGTCTCAAGGATAAAAACATGAACAAAAATCCATCCATTCTAGTTCCTGGCCAGAGGACGGGCCACATATTGATTGTGTGGCTGAAATTAAAGTCCCACGCTTTTAATCGATTCAGTCAGAAATGTTCAAGTGTGCCCAGAGTACAGGTCAAGTTATCTCCACTATGCTCGCCTCTTGACCCAGCAGACAAAAGTCTCCATTTGAGTCCGTCACACCAGCATTCATGCGCTTCTACTGCCGCACACATTCGCTTAGCCGTCTGAATTTGTACACCAATTTATTTTCATCATACAAAATACGTGCCAGTGGTAAATCCGCTCTTCCATTTCCACAGCATACATCTTATTTTATTCAACTTTCTGGGGGTCAGCGTCTGTATGCCCGTCCTTCAGTACTTTTGAAATGACAACATGCCCTTGAGGGCATCAGTTTAGCCCCTAAACGTGCCATGTGACACTCATGGACTGATATGTGACATCTAGGAAGGAATAACAAACATCTCCCGATGCTCAGGGCTTACAAATGGATGAGGGTACAGAGCAGACAGATTCACCTTGGTAGAAAGACTAGAAATATAGTAAATACCAAAAAATATCTAAAAATGAAGCCATAAATGTCTAACTGAAAAAATAAATATAAGCTTAAAGGAAAGACTGAAAAATAAATTCATATTTTCTCTCAAATAAATATTTCATGCTAATGGCGAATCTAATTACATCGTTTGAGCGATCATAGCATGTGTAGCACAAGACCTCCTGACACAGAGGACGGCAAAATGTGGAGCTCTGAAGGCTGAGACTTAATAAGTCAATCTGGTTAAGCTTGGCCGCATTTAAATCGAGGTGTAGAGGTCAACATTTTTCCTCTCCTCGTGGGATGGCCTAGCACCATTTAGAAATGCAATGCTTTGAAATGCTGTAAAACAGACAGGATTACAACATGTCCCCTTTTTTTTAGGTTACAGATTTTTGCACTCTTAGACACAGTAGAAATCTGTTTAAAGCCTTAGAAAATCTATGGAGAAAATGATCAATAAATTCATTCTGTTTCAGTCATGTCAGTTAAAAAGGAAAACGTACATTATCTAGTGTCATTTTCCACATTGCAGTATATTGAAAGCATAATTTTCTGTTGACTGTGAGTTGGAAAAAAACGGTTTTCAAGAAATCAAGATTAAAATGTATTAAAGAAATAAAAATATTTTAACACAGAAATGCTTGAGTAAATAATTGGAGTCTGGGGACGCACTGATAGAAAACTTTGGGCCTGTATAAATATTAATATTGCCGTTATGGCTGATTTCCCTACCATTTGGACACGGTGAAAAAAGGGGCAGAGTGCTTTAGTTAAACAGCCAGAGTCCTGTGCTGTGGCTCTATCACTGTAGCATGACCAAACAAACATTACATGACCTATCCCATGACCATCAGCTGTTAAAAATTGCAGTTTTACTTATTAGCCATATACCTATGTTTAAAATCACTAACATCAGCAGATATAGATGTCAATGCAGATATATCCTGCATCCCTAATGGGGTCTGACAAAAAAATCTAAAGAATCTAGCTACTTATAAAGCACCCCTGCATCCATGCAGATTTAAAAAGTTGAGTGGAAGGAAAAACTGGGCTAAAAAAAGGTGCAAAAGGAACAGGATCACTACACCATTTGCAGGTATGCTAAGCCAGGTGCACGGAGACACTGCATTAAGAGTCACAACACAAAGATGTGTTTAAGATATGAGCTACAGTGGTGTATTCATTCTGTTTAGCCACTTCTGAAATAAAGACAACATTGAAACAATAACTGAGGCTGTAACCCCAAAACTTGAACTTGTTAAATGGAGCACTGGGCAATTATTTGCTTTGAAATACAGTCAAAATATAACTAATCATAATTTTCAAGTCCCACACATTGCATTTAGCAAAAGTAGACACTGACTTTCTCACTCTAGCCCTTTAAGGGGCAGTAATATGCTGAAAGTGGGTTTGCAGCACCAAAGAAGAATAGAGAAAACTGAATCTAACATGCAGATCTATAGCCTCGTGAGACCATTCTGATCTCGCGAGCTTTCAAGATTTCACTCGCTAATCAGTCTGGAGACTCTCCTTTGAAGAAAATTTGGAGCCGTTCACCAAACGAACGTCCAATCAGCGTTGGCTTTGAGGCGGGTTGAGGTGTGACGCAACGAGAAGCGCGACAGTTCAGTCTAAAGAACATGGCGGCTTCAGCCGATGAAACTAGCGTTAGCGTGGCTATCGAGCAAGTTTTTTCGGAATTTCACTGTATTTCTTCACTGAAAGAAGAGCAAAACACTGCTCTGGAGGCTTTTCTCAGAGGAAAAGATGTTTTTGCTCTTCTCCCGACTGGTTTCGGCAAGAGTTTGATCTATCAATTGGCTCCTCTTCGTCGTTGCTCTGTTACGTCATATGCTTCATTGATCTGATTGGTTTATTTGGCCTGTCTATCACCAACATTGGCCAATCAGCTAACCAGTATTTTAGCCCCTTCCCAAAATTACTTCAACGGAAGGTTTCCAGATGGATATGCAGAGCAAATCCATCTGGCGGAGTCAGGTTAGCAGATCCATGCATATGAGTAAAAGTCACATTTTTAACATAACAATAAAGTCCTGTGACAATTATTGCTGTACAAGTTAGCTTTCAAAACCATTAAAACAATGAAAACCTGGAGTGAAGTCAAGCCAAGGGCAACAAAACATGCTTGTGTTTAGTGCACAGGAAAATCAGAATAAAATTACAATATTGGCTAAAAAAGAAAAAAAAAATCACGATTTAGATTTCTGCTAAATCATCCAGCCTTAGTCTAATGTTTAGTTTCCAGAGTTAGTGATAATTTAAGCTGCCATGTCATCTCCTGGTGCTGCTGCACTGTTTTCTTTAGTGCAAAGTCAGCGCAGCAATTTACCAGGGAATAATTCGGTACTTTCCTTTGCTGACAAGCTTTATAGAGACACAGCGTTCATTTTCCAGCAGGACTTGCTGCCTGCATACGCTGCCAAAAGTACCAATACCTGGTTTAATGAGCAAGGTATCACCACTAAACTGGCCTGACCTAAACCTTAAAGAGAATCTATGCAGTCAAGAGAGAGATGAGAGATGCCAGATCCAATAATGCAGACAGGCGGAGGGAAACCCGGGCCTTTAACACCTCAGCAGAGGCAGGCACAAAAAATACTTTTTAGTGGAACAACTTGTTTTGCATTAAAAAAAATTTTTTTTAAATGTTTAAATGAAACATTTTCCCATTAAAGATGCATATGTTCTATATCTAGTTACCTGAAGAGCCTTTATAAGTCAAGGAATGTCTAGAAAACGTCCCCCCCACCCACCGTATGACCGCAACCCCTAACACTGAAGTATATATCAGCATTCAGGATATTGCCAATGGCAATTAAAGGAATAGTGATTTCAATTCAGCTCGGCTTCATCCAGCCCAAAGCTTTCCTGATATTCATTCTCTGCAGGCCGTGACCAGCCTTTAGCTTCCCGAAAATTCCCCCAGGAGGTGGATAGGAAATTAAGTCATTTAAAGGCCCATTGGCCGTAAGCCCCAACAGCAGGCAGAGAGACGCTGGGGGCCATTTAGTCTAAAATGTGCATGGTTTTAACAGCTAACCAGAGATTTATGACGGCCCCTAGAGAGCAAATTCAAGGGGGAGCTGAAGAGATGAGGAATGGAGATAAAATGAGAAAGAAAGGCTGCCTTTATTGAAGGGTTGTGATGCTGATGTGAGAGAATGACAAAAGAAGCTGGTGAAAAAGGAGGGGAAGCATTTCAAGCTTGTGTTCAGACGCATCCAAGTTTGGCCTCATAAAATAACACCTTTACATTATTCAGGAGTTCTTTGGTTAAAGACCAAAGAGTGTAAGTGTGTGTCACTTTTTTTAAAGGTCGCCAATGGAAAATCAACAGTCAGCTGCATATAACTGAATTCTAACTCGAAGGGACGCAGCAATGATGAACCAAACATTGGCCCAATTTCTTGTCAAAACATTTCCTCAAAAACTCAGAGAAAAATAGAGATGACATGATGTGTCGAACTTCACACAGCTTAACCGACTGTATCCCAACGCCCATGTAGCCTGCTGTCGTCTTTTAAACCCAATATGTGTTTTTTTGTTTGCAGTAGTTGTGAGGGGCAATGACAAACATCCCAGTGGCTACTTTTAAAATAATCTCGATATAACCTTTCTAAATTAGAACATAAACTTACGGAGCATCTCAGGCACAAAAAGAGATATTTGAACTTAACCACCCTAAGCACACCCAGAGCACAGGCTCCCCTCAGGGGTGCGTCCTGAACCCCCTGCTGTTCACTTTGATGACACATGACTGTGTCCCCAGGTTCACCATCACTCACATCGTGAAGTTTGCAGAGGACACTACCGCAGTAGGGCTCATCAGAAACAATGAGCCCAACTACAGAGAGGAGGTGGAGCAGTTGGTGCAGAGACAACAACCTGATCCTGAACGTGGAGAAGACGAAGGAGATCATCGTTTTTTCAGGAAGAACCAGTCTAACCACGCTCCACTGCTCATCAACAGCTCAGCAGTAGAGGTGGTCAGCAGCACCCTAATTCCTGGGGGTTCATATCATAGACACCCTTACCTGGACTGAAAACACTACCTCACTTATCAAAAGGGCACAAAAGCACTTGTGCTTCCTGCAGAGGTTAAGGAGAGCCCACCTGCCCCCACCCATCCTCACAACCTCCTACAGAGGCACCATAGAGAGCGTTCTAACAAGCTGTTCACTGTGTGGTATGGAGGCTGCAGACCCTCAGACTGAATGAAGATGAGGGGAGTGGTGAGAACAGCAGGAAGGATAACCGGGGCTCCTCTTCCCTCCATTAAAGACATTTCATCCCAGCGCTGTGTGTCCCCAGCCAATAACATCATCAATGAGCCCTCACACTCCCACCATGGACTGTTCTCCCTGCTGCCCTCTGGGAGGAGACTTTGCAGCATCCGATGCAGTTCCAACAGGATCTGTAACAGCTTTTTCCCCACTTCAATCACACTGTTGAAAACTCTAATCGAAATCACAAATCAAGACTCTGCATCACACTGTAAACATCATACTTCCACTACATGGCGAATTTTCAAATCCCCTTAAATAGAATATTACTCAGTGTTCTTCTGCATTTTGCGCCATAATTACTTATTTTTTCACTGCTCTGAACTTTCACATGAATGCCTTTTGAACCATGTCTCTCCTACACTGCTTACATTTTGATCACTGCTGCACTTTATAAATGTAAATGTTCATTTCACTGCCAAACTGCTTATTCACGTTAAAAAACTGCATTGAAATTAATAATAAAGTTCATAAAGTATGTCTAAGTTTAAGTCACAAGCCCTACAGTTCACAATCATGCATGACTTGTAGGATGACTAGTTTATAAATGAGGTGCATATAGGACAGAGTTTTGCCTTTGTTCTGTTTGATTGATCTTTATTTCTCAGTTGATGAAGGGTTAAAGATGTGGCAGCCAGCAGAACGCCAGGTTCCTCAGGTGTTCAGGAGGGAAAACTTTCTATTTTTCCAGCTGACAACACAATGAGGCAAATACTTGATGCAGATGTTAATGTCTAAGATGGTAAGGCTCCAATAGAACAATGGGATACTGGATCGTACCCCTTAGGATAGATAACTGAAAGATAATATGGGAGAATTGCTGTTAGTTATTGTAATGTTTAACATAGATTAGATCATTTGAAAAAGAGCAGGGTTAAAACAATCCAAACTGACTGACTGCCATTTTTAGGAAGGGAACCTTTTCTATCCTTAGGGAAGGGGGGGGAGTTTAAGATTTTAACAGTACCTGCTAAGGGTTAACTACCCATCATTAGCGTGTCAGGCTGCTTTACAGAGAGAATCAAAACCAAACAGCAGGTATATTTATGACAACTATAAAATTCAAACGGTGTTCATTTTCTATTTTACAACTATTTTCACCAGCTTTAAACTAGGGCATCTTTTAAAATGTCTGCTGGGTGTCCGTGTTAGCAGACACTAAAAGAAAAAAGCATCCATAAAGATTTCAATTCAAATTGTTCTTTATATTCGTTTATAAAATGATTACCAACTTAATTTTATTCTCTTATTTGTATATGTCAAAATACTGACAAATAATAAAATGATAACAGTAGCAAATAGAATTTTATCCCTTATCTTAATGCTAAATATTTGTTGAATTTATGTGTTATTTTTCCACACATGTAAAAGGGAGATTATGGTAGCATTATTAGTTGATCTTGTGCTGCAAAATGATAAAAAAAAAAATCAGTGTTGAAAAGACAGATGAACTTGATTAAATTTCCCCACCTGCTCCAGAACCAAAGAAAAATAAAGTTATCTCTGAATATTTGCTGTTGACTCTTGAGCCTTCCACACAATATTAAAGAAGAAGTCTGGCATTTTCCATTTGAAAGACTGTGAAGTCTGCATACTTATTCCTGCAAACGGAAAATGCATGGAATGCAGAAAGCCTCTTCAGCCTTTTCTGACCTTAATCTTCTCCTGAATGCAAGCCTGCGTGTTTGTGTTTCTGACTACTCACTGTAGTAAGAAACAAAAAAGGCACACAAAAAAAATCTCCTGCATTTTCTTAATAGACTGATTAATTATGGAAGCTCTTCTAAATTAGATCAGTTGAGTTTTTTTATTACTTACAGGCTTAACGTACACATATTCACACAGTGTCTGTTTAATAATGTATGACTGCCCTTTTTTCCACTTCTTTGATCTGTTAATTATGATAAACCTGCTAGTGGTCTGGTGATTAGGGGGAGCACAGTGAGGAATGCCCTGAGTCTTCTAATACACTGGTGTCTCTTTTAGAACCAAAGAAGACAACAAAGTCAGAACGCAAGGAGGACAGAGGAAGACAGAAAACAATCTAACCTCAAGGAGGAAATAAACTGGAGAAGAACCTCCCTCTGCTTTTATTTTACAACTGCCTAAACTTATTACAGTGACTAGTAATAAATTATAAATGAACTTATGCAAAACTGGATCTAAAAATATGAAATAATGTGATTTAATTACCTTGAGAAATTAATAAAGTTTTTAATATTTCTTTCCTAAATATTTGTAATTTTGTTTCTGTAGAAATTCTTGCTTAAAGCTTCATGTTTACTTTTCCTGTTTCGTTGTGAGTCCATTCAAATGTTCACAGGGAAACTAAAAGGCAGGTAGTTTGAGAACGCTACAGAAATAAAAAGTTATTAAATATCCTGCAAGAGCTGTCTGCCTGAACAGAACAAGATAATGAGAATTGTTTTCTAAACTCTACATATAAAAAAAACAGAAGTCTTTAAAGTGGGTTGAAAGGAAACATGCAACAAAGAAATTTCCAAGAAGCCGAAAAAACATGCATATGCTTTAAAACGTTATTGTTTGAAACACCAAAATAATGATAACTGAGGTTATGAGTGCATAGGTCAAATTAGAAACTACAAAATCAAGACTGCAATAGCCAAAGTGAAGCCAATCCTTGGTAAAGTCAAACCCCTTAGTGAAAGGCTAATGCATATTTAATACAATTCAACTGAATGCAACAGTCAATCAAGGTGAAAGGGCATCAAAACAAACCTTTCCTGGAGAAGTAAAATAATTCACAATTCACAGCCCTGACCCACAGACACTCTCATCAGCATGTGACCCGTCAGGTTTGTCTGTATCAGGAGGCTGGTTTAAACATTTATTAGAGCAGTTTATGAGTGCATGCATCAATCTAGAGAGGATGGGAGTCTGATGGGAAGACCAACCATCCAAAAGAATCCGCATCAATCACTCAGACACATCAAAATCATATCAAACCGTAGTTTCCACATGTAAGCAATGACAGTGAATGAATAGCATGAAAGATTTCCAACCAGCTCATTTAACTTTATTCATATAACGATAATTCACAGCACATAACCTGTCAAGACAAATGGTAGCATATCACCTACTGGTATAATAGATATCTAACTCTAAAACAGTCCAATCATATCAACAAATTCTTATTTGATCAACTCCTTTTAATTTTTGTTCTTCAGATTTTATGTTCTTTTAGCAAATCGTAGACACTAAGAATGGTACTTGGAATTTTTCCTGCTTTTCAAGTCCATTTAAATCAATCTATTTCAGTTTAGGGGGTCCTAATTACCATTTTTAGAGGTTTTTACATTTTACTTCAATGAGACTTGCATATTGAAGGGACTATAACAGGTGTCTCCCTTAGCCTGAGAACGCAGCAGAGGAAAGGATTACTTGGTTTCTCTAACAGACCTGTTTGCTCCGAGATCAGCTGGCATATGAATGGATGCTTTTTTGTTTTTCTCCTTCAGGCTTTGTCTAGCTTTGCTGTTAAACATCTCACTCAAACTAATAGTTTAAGTGTTTGTCTTTCTGCTCTAAAGAGAGTAGTTCTTAACATAAAGCTTTAATCTTGGTGAAGATTCTCAGTCATTAAGGTCATAGTCATTCCAAAAAAGTAAAAAAAAAACAATCCACTGGACTTTCTTTCCAAGTTTGAAGACGTTTCGCTTCCCATCCAGGAAGTTTTTTCAATTCCAAATGTCAGAATTAACGTTAAACAGAAGGGGTGGACTCAGGTTTCAGCTCTCAAAAACCTACAATGCAGCGATAGAGTCTATTCCTTCTGGTCAGCCAGGCCAACAATGCCCGTAACGACTCCCATTTCAGAGGCATAGACCAGTATCGGGTATTGCAGGCTAACGTAGATCTCAACAACTCCCCATTACTAAGCAGGCAGACCCGTCCTTCCGGTTCAATTTGCATGTTTTCTAAACCAAAAGACAACTTTGTTTCAGTCTAATCTATAAAGCTTGGAATTCAACGCTAATTCTGACATTTTCAATTGAAAAAGGTTCCTGAATGGGAAGCCAAACGTCTTCAAACTTGAAAACAAAGTGTTTTTTTTTTTTTTACTTTTTTAAAAAGCATTTATCTTGCAAAATTTGTTTATCCGGTGTTCAGATGAGATTTATTGTTTGTAGAGCATTTGGTAGTTGAAGCAGCATTGCATAGTGTACGATATCCAAGGCAAATTTCCCTGTGAGAACAATAAAGCATAAACCTATCTGTCTATGTAGGCAGTTAGATAGATGGATGGATAGAACATTTTGACTGCAAATCATCGGCTAAATATGGAGGAAAACATTTTTTACTCAATTGTTTAATTTCTACACATGTGCAGCACTAAGAACTCCCTTATAAACTCGTTTATAATGTTCCAAACATATGAAGCCATTTAAATCACATGTGCATGGATATATTTAGAGATTAATATTCTGGGCAGTGATGTTGTTTGTAACCTTCCATCCCTGAACAGGCAGGCAGTGAATCAACAGTTTAATAGTTTTGGTGTTCAACAAAAGCAGCTATCCTTGCTTTATTGTAAAAAAAAATGCTAAAAATATCTTAAGTTCTTTATTTTTTTTTTGAGACAGTACTGAATGCTAAAACTCAACAAAGCAAAGAACCCACATGCGTGCACAACAGATGCTGTGCAGTCGTTTGCATCTGAAGAGGCAACCATAAAAAGATCAAATCTAATGACAACAGTCAACATTTGCATGGATCTCAGAGGAGCGGTCCAGCAAAGTACAAACCTTCCAAGATAGGAAGATTAGTGGTAGTAAACAACCTCATTTCAGCTGCTTTATTGGGAGGTATTTTATCCAAACAGAACAAAGGCCCTTGTGTTCATGTCAATGCTGTCAAGGAGGAACATCTGCTCCTGAACAAGCGAAAGCTCTTCCCCACATCGGATTGAGAAGAGAGACTGACGAAAACAGATTACGGCAATATCTTGGGACGGGGAAAAAGGAATGAGAGATAAAAACACATGAAAGAGAGAAAAAAAGATTACAAACAGGGCTGTAAAGTCTCCACAACAAGGCTATCAAAGCTCTCTGAATAATGTGGTGTGATAATGATAGGAGGTTGTGAATAGAGGCTGTAATACATTTTTTATCGTTCCATGTGTGGAAAAAAAAAAGCTGGTTTCATCAGAAAGCCCAACTTGAAACCCTGCCAGTTCTGAAAAGGTAATGTTTGCATCACTCAGATTGTGGCTGAATGGTAAGGACCAAATATCAGCACAGTCCGTGTCTGTCTTCTAAGCACGTTTAAGGTCTAGATGGAGCACAAAACATTTTTCAGTCTTTTGATTCCTATAAATATGAAACACAATGTAAGATTATCATCGTTTAATTGGCCTAAATTTGTCTGTTAGACATTGCAGCATTAGATGCAGGATGAGCAGATTCTGCAACAGCTTCTTCCCCACTGCCATCAGAGGGCTGAACTGTTGAAAAACTAAATCATGTCACAAATCGAGACTCTGCATCCCACTGATAACATTATACTAAAATAAAAC
>NW_015151236.1:322828-325528 GCF_000732505.1 Cyprinodon variegatus | reverse complement strand
ACTTTTTGCCTTGTGATATTTAAGATAACTAATCAAGAAAGTACCAGAAAGTATTTTAAAAACTAAAACAGCAATTATAGATGGATGTAACTTTAGAAGAAAATCATACCAATGAGATAAAATTATTCATAGCTGGATAGTCTATCTGGGTTTCAAATTTGAGAAAAACAAAAATCAGAGGTTTAATGAGCCTCTTTTGACAAAGTATGAGACAGATTCAGTTACTGAGTGAAGCAGAACTTGGCTTTCATAAAAAAAACACAAATACATATTTTGCACCAGACAACGGGAAGGGGAAAAGCAGCAACTTGGAGGAGAACCTTTGCAACTTCTTTCAAAAAAACGGAATCAACAAATAACAGAGGCTCAAGGTAAAATATTAACCCCTATGTCTGGGACCCATCCCATTAGAAATGGTAGATAGAAAAGGCCCAGATAGGGTTTGCCTGTGGGTTATACGGTATATTTAAGCAGACTTTATTAGTTAATGAAGGACAAGGGTAAATTAAAAAAGCTCTAATTTAATTAAGAACAACTATGGCCATTTAACAGAAATAAAATAAATAAATAAAAATTGGCATAAAACTCTGATCTGTGTATCTCCATTCAAAGCAAATATATATATAAACAACCTTAAATCAGCAAAGACTCAATACAAAACTGATCACCTGTTAAAATGTTAATTTTGTAAGGAAATTCATTCATTTCTTGAATATTTATGTAATTTTTCACTGGGAGGCCAGAGTTGCAAATACGTAATTTAAAGTAAATTATAAAGTAATGGTTGCAAAGCAGTTTAAGGGTTGTAGCTTCTCATATCTGTGCAGAAGAGTGTTTAACTTCTCTGGTTCTGCTTGAGCTGCTGCACCACCAAATTCTCTGTATGCAAATGGTTTTAAACTCCTATTTGGTTAAATATAAGAGGTGAGAGTGCTCATTCTTTTCACACCTAAGAAAATTGTTTCTTTCTGCCGAAACCTTTTTGAGAGCTATGTTTTTGAAAAAAAAAAAAGAAGAAAAAAAAAAGATATTTTCTTAGATCTTCCCAAAGAATTATCTAGTGAAGGTTCTTGAAATCTGTCAGGATGCAGGAGCCAGCTGATTGACCATAGCCTGTCACAAAACATCTGCTGCTGATCTGCAGGAATGATGGACTTTTTGAGGAACATGTTCAAGGATACGGCTGACATCCGTCTGTCTCCACTCACTGCAATGACGATTCAGCCAATTACCAAGAGGCAAACCATCTTTCTGCATTTTGTGACATCTGATAGAAAAGTATGACACAGCTGGGACATCTGGCAAACATACATCAAATATTGCAGTCGCTGTGTCTTTATCAGCCGTTAACTAAACCCTAACCCGTAACACGAAACTGCTGTCTGGTTCATTTAATGCATGCATAACTGACAGGGGCAGATATATCAGGCTTGATGAAACAAATGATAAAGTATACTGTCGATGCACATTTCATTCAAAATACCCATCTCACACCCACACCAGATTGGTTAAAGACACTTAGACCTGGAGATCCCATTACAGAGCAGAAGGAATATAGCTTCACTTTAATTTGCAAAGGATGTAAAGCACCCATTTCCCTGTTCTAATAGAGATGAGACACAGGCAGAGAGATCCTGACATATTTTTTAAAACCGGCCAAGCTGTCACATCATTAAACACTGATTTGTGAGAATTCAATTTGATGGTACAGATGTAGAGAAGTAGCCCATTACCAGATCATCAATCTAAAAAGAGACTGATGCAGTAGGCAATTTGATTATTTCAAGCTGTGTGGGGAAGGGGAAGAAGAAAATGGCCCGGACTCCTGAGGGACCTGAGCCAACAATTTATGCAATAGTTAAATGCTTAAAAACAAATCTGATGAAGTGCATATAATTCTGCATGCATTTAAAGTACAAGCAAGAAGGCTTCAATAAAAGATCCTCTCAGTTTTATTAGATTGCTTACAGAGAGCAATCTAAAATTGGCAGCAGCATCTCATCAGCATTTATATTGACGGAGCCACGGTAGAGATACATGAACCACCAGCAAACAAGATGCAAATGACGAAGGTGGTAAACGTACGGTTGGAATAAGGAGAACTACTCACAAACTAAGGATGGGAATCGATTTAAATTTCAAGAATCGATTCTTTTCGATTTGATCCGATCTCAAATGGATTCCTGGTATTCCTGGTATATATTTGATAGCCGTTACCTGGATTACATGCAGAGCTGCGTAGCGTAACAATAAGCCTGAAAAAGTATTCCATAAAAAGTATGTTCAAGTAATGAGTAACTAAAGTTGTGTTATAAAGGCAGAACATGTAAAATTATGAGAAAAGTCTGCTATTTTAATAAAATAATTAAACAAATATAATTGAAAATAACAATTCCAGGCAGATGAAACTCTTTTCCAAAACTTTCTTTATAACTTCGCTGATAACACTTACTCCTTACTATATATTAGCTTGATCTTGAAGTGAGTTTGTGTTTGAAGAAAGTCAAAATGTCCTTTTGACATAAACACTAATTCTGTGTCTTTGTCTGAAGCACTTTATTCAGGGTTTATACAGAAATGAGTAACTCAAATCTAATGCTTTTTAAGGCTCTTTTAATGCTCTAAGAAATTATATTAATGCCATCAACAAGTACCTATTACTCTCATATATATATATATATATATATATATATATATATA
>NW_015151236.1:306875-321178 GCF_000732505.1 Cyprinodon variegatus | reverse complement strand
ACGGTAAGACCGGAGTCGGTGTTAGCCTGGGGTTACAGTGTTTGGGTCCTGTTTCTGGAGTGGATAATGAGAAAACGAGAAAACTGAAACCTATGAATGAAAATGTGGCAGCAGTTCCCACTTATTGTGGGAATGCGTACCATTTTTCATAGGATGACAGAAGGGGATGAATGACCTGCTTTTAATCATGACCAGCCAATGGGATGGGCCTCTGTGTCAGATTTCTTTCAGAGCACAGCAATACCGAAGCAATCTGCATGACGTCATTTGTCCTGGTCTAAAAATCACTGTGTGAAAGCAAACTGTGCCAACTGAAGATGTATCTCACTTTAACCAATCCCCGAATAGGACCAGCAGTGTGAATGCACACTGCTGAGTCTCAACATGCAAGCTGTAAATAGATCTCCACCCCAATATCTGCATCAAGCAGGAAAAAAAAATCCTAATCCATCCTTTCAGTGTTATGATTTCTTGAGTGTGGGAAAAACTAATGTCATGCAACATTAGCCGACATATGGTGAAATATAAGCTGAAATAGTGGGATCATATAGAAGTTGAATGAAAGTGAATAAAAGTGAGGAACTTAGTCATGATTTGTGTTTCTTCTAGGGTGCCAAGTCATTTCTAAACAAAAGGTGATACATCTTCAAAGAAAACAATTTAAGGCTGTTATGTTGCAATATGGAAGAAACGTCTCGCTTTTGTAGCTGCAGGTAAAAAACATACATCCCCGCCTTGGAGGTTTTTATAAAACATTAACATGACAGAGCTTTATTACCCTAGGATGTCTGAGGACTGTTTTTGATTGGTCAAGATTTGGTAGAAAATTATAAAGGCAGAACACTGGAAACTATCCTAAAACAATCAGAAGAATGTCCTTTTTGCTGCTGAGTTGTGTTGTCTGTCACGGTTGTGATGTAGCCTACAGGACGGCACTTGGGAGTTCATTATCCAAGCCTCCCATTAGGTATGAATGGTCAGGGTGTTCGTGACCCGGCTTGGGATGAGTGTGACAGAAAATGGATGGATGCTCAGGGTGTTAGGAATAATCTTCATAATTCATAAAAAGTCTTGTTAAAACCTAAAATATGTTGATTGTTCTAAATAGCAGACAGTATAGAGCTCCATTAATTATGACAAATACAATTTTTACAGACTCATAGTATAATATATGAACTCTAACGCTTTTTTTCACCTTCCTCAGGCGCCAGATGAATTGCAGCACCCTTCTTTCTGTAATGCTACGTTCAGACAGCTAGCAGCGAACGCAGCAGGAGCAGCTAGTTTGCATGCAAAGTCAATGGTTGACGCGTATCAAGGCGCAGAAAAATGTCCAGCAGCGCGTTTTGAGCAGCAGGAGCAGTGTCTCTGAGTAGCTGAAGCAGCGCGTCGTGAGCATTTGAGCATCTGACGCGTGCAACGCTCCGCAAACGCAGCTGCTGCTGGAGTTGGAAGAATTTATCTTTTGCTGCTCGACGCGCCGCATCAACCAATCAGAGAAGCTAATCTAGGAGCTGGCAGTGAGTGAGACACATCGCTGATGATACAGATCACTATGATCACTCCACTGAAACTTTTTATGAACGCCTAAATTAACTTAAATGCTGAAATTTGCTGGCAAAACATGTTTGCTTTTATTGTCCTGGTGCCTGCAGTTTGGATTATGTCCATGAAAACCTTCCAGCCGCGCAGAGACGACCGGGCCAGAGGCTGCTGTTGAATGGGATTCCCAGTGACAGCCCCGCCGCTGTACAGGGGTTTGAGCGGCTCTGACAGCGAAATAATATTTGAAGGCAGGATGGTAATGTGGATGAACTGACAGAAGGAATGTGCAGATTAAGTTTTCAGGTGGACTTTCTCACTGAAAAACATATTAAAACTACTTTTTACCCACTGATCGCAACATATATAGCTGCCATTGTTACAGACAAAGAAAGGATAGGATAGCTCCACCCAAGACCCATCAGACCCACTTCCGCCGTGCAGCCAGAGCAGCAAAGATGCTTCAGCCGCGCGTCAGAACTAAACTGGTACAAGCATCAAAAATGAAGCAGCACACGTGTTTTTGCTGCTCTTGCTGCTTGCGGTGTGAACGGAGCATAAGGATAAAAGCAAACATCTTCATGATGTAAGTAAGTCATAAAGGTTTGGAGAAAGGAAAGGGAAGTTATGGGGCAGCTTATATACATAATAATAATACTACTTTTCTCAGGGCCAGGTTTGATCAAAGGGGATATAAAGTGAGTAGACAACTTACAGTTAGACTGAACACTAGATAATGGCATCCAATCAGAGAGACACCATCTTGGTGTGACATACCTAAGAACCATCCAGAAACTTTTCTTCAGGGCTTTTTCTTCAATCTTTTTAGACACAGGCAACGACTTCCAGACAATGAGTCCAACACTGTAACGTTGTACTATTTCACTGCTAAACTGGGATTAAATCATGTAAACTGCATGAGAGTCGTTTACTATAAGAAGTGTTATTTAAAGAGCGACTGCTCCAGGCAAAAGAAGCAGAAACAAGGCCTAAAGCTTAAGTGCCTTCAGGGGGGCGATACACTTCATTAGCTACAAGAGGCAAAATAAATGTTGTTTCTGCCACCAAGAGAAGAAATTTCTTGGTTCTCTTGGATCATGTAAGACGTTAAAAACTTGTCTTCAGATTGTCTTTTCTAATTTAAGTTAGGATGTCTATGCTTAGTGGCCTAAAACGTGCAATGGTGTCAGAGGGCTGTGTTTAATGCAATTAGAGTAGTCAAGAAAGATCTATCCAATGATTTTGAGGTCAAGTCTTAACACATCATCACAGCATTTTATAAAGGGAGCAAAGATTTTGGTCCCTAATTCCAATTAGTTTAGCAAATTTGTTTGTTTTTTTCTCAAACCCCCTATGAATATTTGTTGAAGACAAACACTGCTTGTTAGGAGACTTTGACAAGTCCAACAGAAGATGGATTCAGCCAAGCAAGTAACCGCTGAGTGTGGAAGCAAAGCTTCATCTGTTTTTTGATGGGTAGAAGGAGAACAAATCATTATTTAGCTGAATGAAAGCAAAATGCAAAAGCTGTTTTCCGATACAAAATATATCCACATTTATTGTGATCTGCGTTTACTTATGAATGAAAATGCCCCATTGTTCAGCCAAGAAGCAATTCCTCCAAACTAAAGCACATTCTGGATTTATTTGCCATCTCCAAGATTTCTCTCTGGACTGTTTGCTGAACGGACCACTGAGGTCTAAGAGCCACACAGCAGAGCGTTTATGTTGTTGTCAATAAAAATGGTGGCACTGTACATTTGATCTCTCTTATATTTCTATACTTCCTAATGGCTCCAAATAGCGTCCAATAAGTCCAAGACTGCCTTCATAAGTGAACTTTGACACAAGCAAATAACAAGTCTTGTTTGTGCTTTATAAGTTGGCACAGCCTCAAACAACATTTATATGAAAAAGCCCTTCAAAACAGAAAAATAAAAGAGTACAGAAATAAATCAATAAAAAAAGGGGTCAAGCTTTGCCTGTCAACTGAAAATTGATGAGATGGTCACATCTTTTAGGTGAAAAACAAATCACATGAGGTATAAATGAAAAAAAGTGTCCTTTAGAGGTAGTTCAACCTCGAACCTTAAAGCTGTGTGGATTCCTTGATCCCACATGTAATGTGTTGAACACGACTCAAAGATGCGCGAGTAGATTTTCCTTGTGCAAAGTTTCTGTAAGTGCTTAGTACCTTAAAAACAGCAGAGCAAAGAGAGATTAGCCTTCTAGGATTTAACGTTTAGCCTGCTGATGTGTTGTTTGATTCTTCAGTCTCTGAGCGGAGATTAGGACTGGGATCTTCTCCAGCTTGTCAGCGCAGCTTTCATCTGTTTTAACCTTCATTAAGTTAAGCAGACTCATTAAAACATATAATCGCAACTTTGAATTTCTTTTGAAATGAAACTGAGAAGGTTTGCCCATTAATTATATACCCCCACTTCTATTTGCCACTAAATACCCTGCTACTGTGGAGACCCTCAGATCACTTATTAACTTTCTCTGCTTCCAATACTGTATCATATAGATAATCTCTCAGTACATACACAAACATGCTCCAAGTGTGTTTACCACATGCTCCCTGTATTGTTTACCCACTCAAACACTGATTTGTTTTCCGTTTTAGCATCATTATTGAGGCAGGGGAAAATCCCCAGCTTTTGAGATTAATTGTTGAAAGAGAGACGGCAAGGAGTATAAAGGAACAGAGCATCTGAGAAATAAACCATCTTAATAAGAACAGGCAGAAATCTCCAGCGTGAGCAACAGTCGAATTCGGAAGGGCTGATTAGTTTCCTTCTCCGTGGTGTCACTACGGAATCAGGAGGAAATAAAGGAACATCTGATAAGATGAAGATGTTAAATAGAAGGAAATTAAAACATGTCATGGAGAGAAATAAGGAAATCTCCTGTTATTTTTAATTACAGGTCAGTTCAGGGTATGAATCTTCACCCAAATCTCTTAACTGTTCGACTCCAGGATGGTTGAGCTTCTCAAAGAAGCCTGCGTCTGGTTGGCAGCCCTGACGGAGCTCACTGTCTAACAAGCAGTGACTACAAAGGCAAATTGTTGTTCAGTGCAAGAGACATAAATTGAATGTGTTTATTGATGCCTGAAGGACACTTTGACAACCAAAGAGGAGAGAAAAAAACAATCCGGACTGTTTCTTTAGGTCTGTTTTCTGTCTCTTTGAAGTTTGAACTGTCAGAGGAAACCGCGTCCTGAGAAAGAACAGAAAAAGTTGTGGGACTGTCAGTTTTAAGGCTGGAAACAGCACTTTGGGGAGTGATCGCTTGTAGCATTATAGTGTTGTTAGGCGAGGAAGGTTGGGGGAGTGTTTGGGCGTCATGGTTAATGAACAGCAGAAAAAAGCCCCAAAGAAACTGTCCAGAAGGGAAAGCTCGCTATCAAAGTACAGCCTCCATCCAAAGAAAACTACATGTACACTGACTAGATTGACTAACAAAACAAACAAAAAATCTGTTTGTTTTGTGCTGTTAACCAATTTCATTCTAGAAATGACTTAATTTTATCTATTTGAATTTGTGAATGTTATTTCTACCCATATTTTAGATGCTTTGTTTTTTATCTGTACTGTTGTATTATTTATTTATCTTTTTTCTGTACAGCACTATGGTTGTTTTTAAGTGCTTAACAAATAGAATTAGATTTGAAATGAATTTAGAAACAAAACCTTTTATTTAATTTCTGTAATGAAATACTGCAACAAGATTCTGACTTAAAACCATTTATGTTTGTTTGCTTTGTTTATTTTTACATGCCATGTTGAATTTGTTTGAGTTTTGCTTCAGATTTCAGCTTTCCTGCATTAAAGCTCAGTCTTATTAACAGCAAATAACTGTCCACACCGTCTGAAGAAATATAACTGGCTTTTATAGAGTATTAATTTTTGAAAAATCTTTTATTTAAAGAATACTGATTTCGTCTTCTGTTCCACTTCATTTCAACAAAGAAGCTTTATACACGTGACACGTTTAATATGCCTGTTTCTCCTGCTAGACAGAGGAAAAGAAGGAAAAGAACAAAAATGGCAACCCTTTGCAGCCTTAATCACTCTTCTATATTTTGAAAAAAAAAAATTGTCACGATGAGACACCAATAGGCTCATGGTAAAACTTTTCCAAAACATAAAACCTTGACTTACACTAGGAAACGTATACATGATATAGTAGGGCAAACAACATGCAGTAACACAGTTTACCTTGACGAGCAGACGTTTATAGATATTTTCATTGTTTATTGAAGAGGTGAGCATCCAAAAAGTGAACTCAAATGATAATAGTACTTAAAAAATGATTTCTCAAATATATAAGTATAGAGCAGTGTGTAACTATCCAAGGTGCTCACTTAAATAAAAAAAATACTTAAGAAAATGTAATTAGTTTCTATCCATCTTTAGCTGTCATGGAGTTAAGGAGAGGTAAACCTAAAAGAAAATATGAAGAGTATAGAAAAATGTTTATATAAATGGGAGGAATTGTCTTTTTCTTCTTTCTATTAAAGAAATGGGGACCTTTTCGTGATACTGCTCTACGTCGGGATGCTGAGCACATTATGTGGCTTCAGCAGTTTTTATACCCAACTATTCTATTAAGAAATAAGACTAATATGAAAAAGATGTTGAAATGTTAAGGTTTTGAAAAAAAGAAATTCAACTTATTTAAAAGAAACAGACATTGTGTTGCATACCTCCTCAAAGTGATGCTGGATTTCTGTTAAGCTCTTCATGCTGAACTTATTGGTGACTGCTGACCTAGACCTGTTTGCCGTTAGGAGGAGAAATATGGCAGAGACCCAAAGAAGGAAAAAAAAGCTTCCTAGGTACAAAGGAACAAAATAAATTGAAGGTTGTAAAAACAATTCTTTGAAAATTAGTTAGCTGTGCCTGCATGTACTCTGTATTCTCTTGGTTTAGTTAACAATGCTCTTAAATGTTCAATATAATTGGTGCTTATGTGTTGTTTTGAGCTGTGTTCTCAGCTGAGGATGTCGATAGAAACAGGACTAAGCAGTACTGCACGTAAAACATTTGTTTAGGAAGGGTTAATGAGTTCCAAAATCAGGCTACAATAATTAAAAGATTAGATATTAGTAAAGATATTGTCTAAATGTTACCAAAATCACTGCTATTAGTCGTGTATGTCACCATACTGAATAATTACAAGATATGTATGGGATTTTTTTTTTCTTAAGCTGCTTTTAAAAAGCACCAAATGGTCTTTTTTTTATATATATATATATATATTAAAACACTGGTTCATCTCTTTTGTTTAACAGGATATATTTATACCTTAAACAGACATAAGTCAGATTTAAAAATAATATTGAGAATATGAGGGTGTAAATTGGTAAAAAAAGATCCTCAGAACCCTGAAACATTGGTTGAGACTCCTTTGATACGAGGCCATTATAAAAACAACGGTGTACTTGAAAGTTGTAGCTCATTGGAGTTATTGGCGAAAGCTTCATGCTGAAACTCCAGAGACAGGTCTGCCTCCCTGACTCCCAGCATTAACTGCGGGCAAAGGCATTTGTCTCATATCCTGTTCATCCAACTTGCACACACCCACATGCCCTTCCATTACACAAGCTCTGGGGACTGGAGCAAATTTCACATCAAGTAGTTTGCCTGCCAGGCAAGGCTTTCTGTGCATTCCATTAACTAAAAACAGAGGCCTAATTACTTCCTTGAGATCAATAGAAATGATACAGACACATGCACAACGCAGCTTAAGGTGGGGAGAGAGGAAGTAAGGTAAAAGAAAATAAGATGAAACTTTAAGGGTGACTGTTGAGTGTATTTATTGCATCGACTTTACAGATAAGGGACAATAGAACCAAAATGTCTTCATCAGCAGTTTCTGCTTTCATCCAAGAGACAATAGGCTACTTCTGCCAGCAAAAAAAAAAAAAAAACATCTGCAGAATATATAAGAGCTGCCTAAAAAAAAAACCCTGATAGATTGAATTTCTAAAGTGAAACAAAAAGGCCCTAGTTTTTACAAGTGACATGACAACCATTGCACCACAGAGTTAATAAAAGAACAGGCCCATCACCAGAGCATGTGACACATCAGCATATATGGCTAAAACCATGTTTTGCTGTCTCCTCCACGTGGTTGCTGAGGAAACCTAATGGGCACTCTGTCGCCATGACTACCTCTAAGCAATTCAACCAATCTAAGCTTATGAAGTGAAAAAAAAAAAAGAAGACTTTCTTTTTCTTTTTTATTCATATAAATTCGCTCAGATAAAGAGCTTTATACTGTCACACTTTAAAACCTTTTTAGACTTGATAGAATAACCAATAAAATACATATCTGGTCACTATATAGTGAACCTATTTCATGGGGCATGTTACGTACATGCTTAAACAAAAAAACATTTGCTCATGAAACAAACGAGGTCACATAAGCCAAGCTTTATGTTTTCATTAGGGATGCACCGATCCACTTTTTTCACCCCCGATACGACACTGATATTTGAAGTTTAATGTTGGCCGATACTGATCTGATACCGATACCAAAAACAGCACTGAATTATTGCCTAAAAATGGTTTTATTGTGTGGGGGAAAAAAATGGGATCATTCTTCTGTGTATATGATTTGATTTCCCTTTTCTTAAAATAAAATAGGAAACAACCCGAATATAAATATTATGACTCAGTTATTTATATCTGACTTGGTCAACATGTAAAAAAAAAGTGTCATTATCATTATCAAGTATCATCTCTGTGATTTTTTTTTTAGGCCTGTATACTATACATGGAAAAATGTCACTTCTGTCCTTTGCTTCCATCAGAGGTACTATAGCTGCTTCCCGCTGCTTCTTTTTTGTTTGCCGAGTCCGATAATCTCAGCATGTTCCTTGTTATGAAACTTCTAGAGGTGATTCATTAAGTTGGTGGTGTTATAGTTTCTCCTACAAATGAATCCTTTTGCTCGCTCCATCATAAACAATGTGGCTGTGTTGTGTTGTTGCGCTGCCGCATGACGGCAGAGCATAGCATAGAGTTAGAATGAATAGATTGGTCCCTATATCGAGTCAATTGTCACCGATACCGATCATTTTTTTTATTTATATCTGGACCGATACCGATAAAAATATCGGATTGGTGTATCCCTAGTTTTCCTAGTAATTTTTGAGCCAAAATAAAAAAAACCTACAAATAAGCGACTGTGTGCGCCATCTTTCGGCAGTACTGCGGATCAGAAAGCAATATGGCGACAAATGAGACAGCTACTATAGCCTGACCCTCCTGAAATGCTTCATGGTAAAGTGATAACTCAGTGGGGTCGAAAACAAACCAATTGTAATTAAATAAAGAAAATAACACCAACTCTAAGTTCTAAGAAAATCAAAAATAACATTTCAGCTTTTACCAAATGGAAGTAAAGACAAATGCTATTTCCACAGTAAGTGCATGAATTTGATCTTAACTAGTGTTCTAGATCAGGGGTTTTCAACATTTTCCAGGCCAAAGACCCCCAAACTGATGGCGAGATGGAGCGGGGACCCCCTAATTGTGTTATATCAAACTGGTCCTACAGTCAATCGATTACAGGTGGAGTCATTAACGCATGTAATTTCTCCCTGAGATTATTAAAGTATTTTTGATTCTGATTCCTTGTTGATGGGAGAGGGTTTTTTGAATGAAACGGCGCCCAGCTTGAAAGAGCTTGTGTGTGTCACTGAATGTGTGCATTAAAGACTGAAAGGCATCTTCTGGCTCTATTTATCTGTTTAGTACATTGTGTTAAATTCATGTTAATGGGGATTTAAAGACATTTCAATTAGTGGGAAAAAAATGCAGAGGGGAATAAAAAAAAAAAGTAATCAACCAAAACTTTCTCGACCCCCGTGCAGTACCTCTGTGGACCCCCTAGGGGTCGCGGACCCCCTGTTGAAGACCTCTGTTCTAGAAGTTAGCAGCTGTGACAGAACCGCCCCTCGCTTCTTACAATCAATCAATCAATAAATCAGTCTAATGAAATGTTGTTTGGACTTGTTTGACTTTATGATCATTACTATCATTAATAATGAGGACATTGATTCATGCATTCACCAACTTAGCAGCAACATCTTAGGCCTAGTTCGCATGAAAGTTGTCTCAGTCAATTGATCTAGATGTATTTTTATAGCCCTTTACAGAAACCAGCAGCAAAATAAGCAGAGTCACAACATACAATACAAAGAGTAAACATAGAAAACAGTAAATTCAAAAAGGTTATAAAGGAACAAAAAAAAAAAAAAAAAATGAAATTGTCACACCTCTGCTACTTATCGAAAGCCAGCCTGAAAAGATATGTCTTTGGTTTAGAACTAAAAAGAGCAATATGACCCTACCGTTTATACCTTGACCATGGGACTTCTAATACCAGCTGATTTGAAGACCTCAATGACCGGCTGTGGTCCTGCAAAGTTTACATCAAATTTACAGCTTTAAAAACAAACAAGAAAATCGTAAAAACTATTCTTAAATGCACCGGGAGCCAATGCATATACCATGTATGATGTATTTGTTAGAAAGCGAGTGACAGCATTTTGCACAAGTTGGACATCTGATTCAGACCAACATAAAGAGCATTACGATAAACCAACCTTAAACTAATAAAAGCATAAATGGCTTTTCTAGGTCATGCCTACTCAGAAAAGGTTTTAGCCAGCAGCCAAAACTGGAAGAAGCAAATTTTAACAAAATTACTGATCTGCCTATCAAATTTCAAGCCAGCCAATGACAGCCAATCTGGTGTAAGATGCCAAAGCTCACAAACTCTATGATTTTTCTGTTCATAACTGTGCACAGCAGGAAATATTCAGCTGTAGTAGATATGCCCAGCCATATGTTGGCGCTGTGATATTAACACAGGATCACACTCAAACCACTGAGAAAAACAACAGCAATGCAAGGTTAACAAAGCAACATGGCGGCTAAAAGGTAAATGCGAGTTAAGCTTCATTAAAGCTTAAAAAGTCTGAGGCCAGGGCGGCCAAGCAGAATTTCCACACCGCACACCTATATAAATTTATAACTACACAGACAGCTCCGTGCGGAAAAACTTCCCCATCAGTGAGGGTTTTGCAAACGTAAACATCTAAAGACTTTTTGTGATTTACCTAAAAAACACCACCGCTCTCATCGAATTCTCAAACTATTCCCAAGAAATGACCGTACCTCTTAGAGGGACTAAGATGCTTTGAATAAGATGTAAACAGCCGTGTTTTCTACTTCCTCCTTTATAAAAGCTGCAGACATTATGATTTTCCACATAGTTTGTACGCGTGTCAAGTATAACCAACCCCTACAGAGGTAGGTTGAGCTACGTCATTGTCAAAACTCAAAAATTTGCAAAACTACACCCAGTTCTGAATCCAAACTTGCCTAATAGGCTGCGAAAAGTTCTGCACATGGAGAACTATTTACCAGAATTGAAATGCTCCTTTTTTGTCATTTTTGCACCTAAAGGTCTACTTCCCTTCATTAGTTTGTCACCTAGTTAATGGTTATTTATGCAGGAGGTATCGCTACCCTCACTCGTGCTTTGGCCACCATTGTACTCTGTTTACATCTGCCGTCATGTGCAAACCGGAGGAGGTGCTGCTTACTAAAGGCTCTGCTCGTCATTGTGCCATTTGGCTTCCCAGCATATGACTACTAAAAGAAGCATTGACTTATGTAATTATGCAATCGATATAGGCAGTTATTATCAAAAAACGTCTTTTATCTAATTTATTGTGTAAAAATAACTTTTCCCAAACAGAAACAAAAATCAGACAAATGCTCTCTTTAAACATCCTTTTGTTATCTTTTGACAGATGGCCGTCTCACTTTCTCTAATCAACCCAGTTTTTTGTGGGTTGATCATTTCACACCTAGATCTGCCAGTGCCATCACATAGCTTTGGTTTATGAATAAACTAAATCGACTTGAAAGAACACATCCATACTAGAAAAAATAAATAAGTGACATATATTTACATTACTCTTTATTCTTACAAATCCCATTACTGTGAGCTTAAAAGGTGTTAACACAAGAGACGGTTAATGTCACTGTAAAGTATGTATTGACCTTAACTATGCATAGGAACAACATAATGACATGGTGCTAACATTTTCATTAAAAAAAGTGTCTATAGTCTATTGAATAAAAATATATTTTCATCTCCTTCTGCTCTTGCTGCTGGAAAATACACTTGGAGGCATTTTGCAGGTATCACGGAAATGTTCATATAATGGTATTTTGCAAATGTTTAATTGTTTTACTTCATCAATCAATAAGGAAGGTGGTGGTTCAGCAAAAAAGAATTGCTGCCTAGAAGAAGTAAAGCGGTTTGGATGCAACCAAAGTTGAGCACAGCTCTGTAATCTGGATGCATTAGAAGGATGTGACGACAGGGCACCGATAAGAAAAGGACATTACTGCATCGACCATTTAAGTTCTACTCTTAAATAATGATCCACAGATAAAAGTTAACAAGAGCAATAGTGTCAGGAGACCCAACAAATCATTTTGACAAAATACAGAGACCTACTTGTTTTGCATGTGCTCATTTACTGATTTAATTTGAATTATTTTCAATTTGCACCGGAACAGAGAATTACAGGACTAATTTTCATAAGTCAGCGCGGCGTTGACCATGCGATAAGATGGGGGGAGAAAAAAACACTGATAAAGCAGCACATACAGAAAAGCTGCGCAAATAAGCATGGAATACAAATTTTCTGTGGTAATACCAAACAGGCTGATTGCATCGACTCCACATTCCCCAGCAAGAAAAGAATCTCTGGAAAATGAGGTTCAGGCTCTGCATTTGGCCCTGTCCGCCCAGTGACGGCTGAGCTGTTGTCATCCGCAGAAGGTGACAGCGTCTTATCAGGAGCTGCAAATTACAACGTGGGAATCTTATCAGCGGCAGCCAATTAGAACCGCGGGAGTAGCAGCGAGGAAATGTCAACAGCTCAGTGAACTTGCCAGGGTTCTTATCAGGCCACGCCTCTTCATACAGGCAGCTTTCTTTGAGTATGTCATGGCAGTAATGACTGCCGGAGCAATGTTGTGACAAGAAGGGCTGAAGGAATAACCGGGTCTCAAAAGAGCAAGCCTCCCAGAAAGACTCCATACTTCCTGAGAGCTGCCAAAGTTTAGCAGGTTTTTGACAGCTGACGACTAAAAAGCAAAGAAATTCTTTCATTTTCAACCTCAGCCGGGTTTGTGTCTAGACTGAACACCAAAGGTTATAAAAGATGTTAAAAACTAGACATGTAAAAGTACACACAGAGGCACAGTTATGCAGTACAGCAGGGGAATTGCTGAAAACTGGGTCACCTACTTAGAAAAATTAAGTTTTCATAATATCTACTCTTACAGTAACACTCAGGATCAGACATAAACAATTTTTTACATCTTTAAGAAAAGACATCGTAGGTCATGAATGAACATGAGCGCTGATGCTCCTCTAGCACAAATTACACCCAAAACAAAATACAAACTTAACAGGTAAAGAAATGTTTTTTTTTCCCATTAATTTGCAGCATACTTACATAAATATTCCTGTTATATTTTAATTTGAATAACATCCATAACTGAATGAAAAACAGGCTCCAGAAACACATTTCAGCAGCAGACAACTTCCCATTTCCAGAACAAATGCAAGGACTCTGTATTAATTTGTCTCAAATATTAATTTTGCATCGCCTGGTCTTGCCTTTGCCCAAAGTTATCCTTTTGAAAATAATCCTGTGGAGGACAGCTGCTTTATTTAACATTCTTACCACATTTATTGTTCTTGGATTACACTAATGGTACAACTAATAGCTATTTTTATATCAAATGACAGCCAATACCTGTCATGATGCTCGTATGAAATGTTGACCTTAATAGCATGAGCAGCAATACAGATAAATGAGAGAGAATGCCACCAGGGGATTTCTTTACACACTAATATGCACGACTTCCATCGTCCCTGGTCATAGAATTGAATGGGGATGGGAGGTACATGCAGCGGCACTGGAACTTAAGACCACATGAAAGATTCAAGTGACCTCCACTAACTCGGAAAACTGAATAAATAAAACGTTACCGATGGTCCTGTGAATTTTTTCTGTTAATTCCGTATGAATGGAGGTACCTGCAGGTCTTTTAATTATCTTTTCTGTGAAAGCAGCCAGGGGTGGAAATTTGCGCCCTCCACTGGCCATCTATGAAAGAGGAGGGAAGGCTTTAACAGTTCACCAGCCACAGTAGTGGGTTTCAATTCAAACAGATAAAAATTATTTCTAGGGCATTGATGCACCCAAGTCACTTCTAGTCTTTTATCGTTATTACCAGAAGCAGAGCAACTAAACAGTAATTTTAGGAAGATGATGTTAAGAGCTTCACATACTAGAGCCTAATTGACTCCATGGATGTCCAAGTATGACCGAGGCAGACGGGCTGGTCTATGCTTCATGCATGGAATGCTGCTGACACTGGGTTTGCAGTATTTTACTAGGCTATACAATAACAGCAGAAAACTGATCAGGATATCTTTGTTCAAATCAACGGACTACTGACCTTACGACTTGGAGAACAACTTTGACATACAAGATTAGTATATTTACCTGCTTAAGAGACTTTGTAATTTAGATGATACCAGTTATTCACTGTTATTGATAAAGATTAAGTCCATAGAACTACATAGATTAACTGTCATAAGAAGGCCACTTAATAAAACGTACATGAAATAAAACGAAAAAAACA
>NW_015151236.1:271618-306268 GCF_000732505.1 Cyprinodon variegatus | reverse complement strand
AGAGAAAAGAAAATTGAACTTCCCCCCTTGAAAGCAGCATTGTTGAGCAAGGCTATAAGTAAAACCATTGATAGCAGAAAACCCTCAGGTGTAGAAATGCATCAAATTCCTGACAAAACCTGGCAGTCTTTTGGCTTGGAATAATAATGACCCTTCAGCTTTAAGCAACAACTTCCCACCAGAGAAGATTCATAGCATGTCTATAGGAAATACTGACTAATTCAGTCAAACTTCTTATCTCCATAAAAAGGGTTTTTTTATGCATTCATTATCCTGTTACATGCAAATGATAATATCCAGCTTTAAATGATCTTTATGGTTTATTTTACAAGGATTATTGTAAGTTCTCTGAAACTGAAGCATTTTGATAGTATTTAGAAAAAGGTATATATAGGAGAGCAGCAATAAAGAACAAACAAACAAAAAAGCAAAACCTGAATCTAGTTGGACAGCCAAGCTCAAAATGTAATTAAATGTGTATTAACATGAGCAGACAAACTTCTCTTCAACATTAAAGGTGCTGCTGTGTAAAGAAGACGCCAAAGCTGATTTCATTTGCATTGGCAAGATGCTCAAGATGAAGTCAGATCAGAAGGCAGACGTAAGAAGCTTTTTAAAGAGACTATTTCTCACAGTAAGTGTTTGTGGTTCTCTTAGGGCAGAAAAAAGAGCAAGATTTTAGCAGATAAGCAAGCTAGACAGCGGATGGAAAGATGCTCATCTTTTATACTTTTGTGTTTTGAATTCTGTCGGGGAACTTGCTGCATGTGGAAATGTTAGCATCTCTCTGGAAAGCTCAGAGTTAAAGGAGCTCCACCCTCAGGAACATCAACACACGGACAGCTGTTTTTGTAAAGCTCGCTGTATTAATAATCAACATAAAATCCTATCAGCTAAAATCTCTAATGGCAAGACAAAGCTTTGCAAAAAGACAGAGATTGAACGTTGGGCTTCAAAATGCAAAATACTGTATGTTTGACTTCTTAGAACAGATGCTGATAAAAACCACTGATAAAAAGTACTCTGGGGATACACAAAAATGAAAGCCGTTTAAGTCTTACCAAAAGCACTTTGTTTCCCTTGCAGAGCCTTAAACCAGCAGCTTAAAGGCAGCTCTGGCCAAGGACATTCAAGTTGGAATTTAATAACTCTAATTATCTGGTTTGCTGACTTTAGATTAAACCCATTAGCTCTACTTATACAATACAAACACCTGAGGGGGAACTCGGTCTGAACAGAGGAAAGTCAAGAGGCTGTTGACACCTTTATTAAAACTACAGAATATGACAATAGAAATGAACTCTGACCTATAAAAACAAACGCTTGATCTTAATTTAAAGAAGCACAGCTCAGAAAATGGCATTGTTAAAAACAAATACTCTTAAAAGTAAATCTAAAACTGCAGGAAGTAGAAACATTTGTTGGCAATACTGGTAAAGACGTCTACTGCAAAAGTAAAAGCTCATATTTAATCTAAAATTGAAATGTTTATCTTCCCCGCTCCTTTTTTTTTTTTTATTTAGCTTACTGGACAGGTGTTCTGTGTAGTTCAGGTCTGGGAACAGGGATGGCCATAGAAAGACTGTTTGTTGAACCAGCAGGGATATATTTGGACAGTATCCAACTGAGAGGGGCTCACTTTTCCTTTACCCAAAGACGCCACCACATTTTTTTTTTATCTCCTGGTATGTCAAACAGTTTATGGTGCAATGAGCCAAAAAGTTTCCAAGGGACTTGTGGATGGAAAGGTGATCTCAGCATCGGTGGTCCTAACGTTGCTGGACAAGAGGGGCTTTTCTACATTTTCCTTTTTTTTCACTCCAAGCCTAAAAGCACAGGGGTTTTTGTCAAACGTCCAAAATTGATCAGTCTAAATGTTTAACAGTGAAATCTGCACAATGTCCTTTCCCTTCTGGAATGAATATACTCAAATAAGAATTTATTTTTTACCAAAATGTTTATACTTTAGGAAGATATTGTGAAGAAATATATACTTTCTCAGTATAAATAAGGATATTATCAAAGAAACATCATTATAACTAAAGCAATATTTCTAAGCATTGATTTTTTAGCACTTTTAACAATTTCTTGGCAAGGCAAACTGACATTATGCAATGCATATCTTTTAGCTAAGGGACTTGACATACAAACAAACCCACAAAAATACTTTTTAAGTAAAAATAACACTAATGTAAAAGATTTTTTTTATTCCTATTAAAGAAATAAAAAGAACATATTTTGTGAATCAAAAAAATTTATAATTTTTTTGCTCAAGACTAGATTTTCACTCTTATCTGGATCTTATATAGCTTTCTAAATTAAATTTAATGAGAAAAAATAACACTTTCAAAGTTAAACTCATGACTAAAAGTAATTTACTCTAATGTTTGCCCTATGTATCATTATGGATACTTTGGTAAACTAAATATTTTATCTTCTCCTAATCTCTCCAGATTAAGATAAAGGAGTTGTCAGACCCAGGCATGTCAACAACATTCTAAGAATTTAGACAGACGGGCTGTAGTTTGATAGGACAGCTTAAAATGCTGTCAAACATTTAAATAAGAAGAGATCTTACATTATAAAACATAAGAAACTTAAGCAAGATTCAAAACTGCTCCAAACCTTGCCAATGGGCCTGTTATATGCATGAAAAACTAATCCACAGCAGTCCATTACTCTGTGCACACATGAGCCAGGAAAGCTTTCTACCATCTCTGTAGGTTGCTCTCCATTTGAACATTGTTGAAATATTTGACGAAATGCAGGTAGAAGGCGAACACAAACAACTTTTCTGATATAAACAGTGCTCTGCATGACCAAATGGGGTGAATACAGAAAACTGCAGGGGTGAAGCACTTCTTACAAGCTACAAAAGAAAGTTTCTAGACCCGATCTGATACTGTACTCTGAAGAAACAGTAAAATGTTAGCTTTCCACCTTGCTGTATTCCCCAATCAGGCTGAAGCTGAATCCTATTCAGACCTCTGCAGTGAAAGCATGTGTGCACAGACCTGTAATGAAATAGGGGGCATGTTGGCATAAAACGTGTGTGTGTGTGGGGGGGCATGCATACACATCAAGCTGGTTATACCTTTAATGTCTAGCAGTGAGAAGCAGCTGGTATGGATCAGTTAACCCCACTGAGGGCTGTGGGGGAAGCAGACGGAGAAGGAAAGGTGTTGATAGAAGAAGAGTGAAGCTGCAGGGTGATGGTGATGAATATGTCACTGTGAGCATAGTGCAAGTCAGAAAAAAAAGGAGTTCTCTGTACATTCTAGTATTTTCCAGGCTTAGGTTCCTTTTTTTGTTGTTCAGATACCATCGAACAACTCAATTTTAGCTACAACCTTAAATCTAATGTCAGATGAGGCTTTTAATCACAAGAAGCCCGTCTGCTTGATTAGGCACAGCAGGCAAGTTCAAATGCCTACAAAGGTTAGCTCAAACAAAATGTAGCTCCATTAGTGGCAGAAACAAAACTGATCTGCATCAACATGATTAATAATTCATCAAGTAATCCAGCCTATCAGATAGTGCTTCTTCTTTGGTGTTTCAGGGCCTGCTCAGACTTGTAGAGATCTGAGAGTCGCTGGTGGCTTGATGAACACTATAGATAAAACCTCTCAATAGCTCTCACATTTGTAATTGAAGCATCTGAGCCCTTAAATCTTGGTGGAGCCGTCTCTTTTGGAGAACATGCACTCAAGAGGAAATGGCGTATTTGATTTCAACTGAGGGGGAAGGGGGGTGCTACAAGGAAAGTACAAGATTAGAGCCCTTCTTTACATATGCATAGGCACCCAGGCATGTGGTGATATGTCCTTTCTTCAGTATTGTTCACCTGAGGTGGTTTAAAGGACACAAATATGTAGAAAATGACAAATATTTAATGAGAAAAACATATACACAGAGAAAAATATCAATTTATTGTAATATGCCTAAAGTATTTCATGCCAACTGTTTGAAAACTGTAAAATATGAAAAGCTCCACAGTAGAATCGTCCCCTTTTCCCAATAGCCGAAAAACGCGTTTAAACCCAGGAACAATCAGCTTTTAGCTTTTAGTTTGACCCATGTCGAACCGGGTCAAACAACTCGGCAATTGACCAGGTTAAATTCACCTTCAAACATCTTGCCTCCGGTCGGCATACAGTGGGAACATCAGACCCGGGTTAACCCATTAAATTAACGTGAGAAAGAGGCTTTATAAGCTGCTTTCTGAGACACACTGAAGACTGAATGGTAGGAAACAACCAGTACACTTAATTCAACCTCAAACTCTATGTTTAGATCAAAATGTGGTTTGATAATATCAAATGAGGCAAAGGACTGTGGCTTTGTGACCAAAGAAAAGTACCTATTTATTCAGTAAGGACGAAGGCCTTATGTTGCTTTTCCAGCTTAGAGTCTCTGACTTATATGAATAATCTGGCATGCAACAGTTGTGCTCATCCACCTCAGTCTGCAAAGAAATTTGTTTTCTTGATTGGATCCTAACGCAATCCATATCTTTCGTTGGTGGGATTTACGTAATTTGTCACCACAATAATCCAGCTGCTTCAATAAAGCAAAAATAAAGAACGATGCAATAATAGTTTATCCTTAACCTCTTAACATCCACCTCATTTTGGGTAATCCTCGCCTATTTTGCATACCCAAATGGAAAATCAGATAACTTGGGAACTGTAAGCCCAAATTACATGTGCAATACATTATTTGAAAGCTAACACCCTCTAGTTTCCTAATATATAAATTAAAATTGGGTGACTAGAGCACAGACCAACCTGCATCAGTTCAAACATGACTCAAAGTTTTTTTTTTTTTACTCTCTGAAATGATAGGTCTTTTTTTGAAAATTAGTAATAAAGACATTCTTGAGAAAAGGCAGGTTTTCTTGTATTATATTTGTTCTACATCATGTCAAACACAAATGCACAAAATCTCAGAACTCTAGCTATAACAGTTCCAGAGCTGTGGGGTTTGGAACTTTTGGTGTCAGCTTGGAGCTGCGCACAATGGCTCCACCTGCTGGTAAAAAATTTTAGCAGTGGACTTTTCTGCATTCTGAATTATTACCCCCACTTAAGGTGCCCGGCGATCCGGTGGGTTTTAAGAGGTTAAACAAATTGCTGTGCTTTTTTTGCAAATCTCTAGAAATGAGTTTACCCTAATATTGCAACTGCGTATCAGTTCTGACATTATTTTAAACCCATCATAGGGTTACGGTTAGGTCTTCCATCACCATTAAAATCCTTTGCTGTGCTTGCTCTGCTGCTGGAAGAATATTGCTTTTGCCTGACTGGAAAAAAACAAGCTTTACTTTTGAGTGCTTGAAAATCCTTGAGACCAATAAATAAAAAAATCTGTAGACTTAAAAAAAGAGTGAAAGGTTTACAAAATTGTAAGCCTTGGGAACATAAAGTGAACTCTGTCTTTAAATCATCAGGGGAAAAAGTTATTAGTCATTGCATTTTATCCCATTAGTTGGTTTCCCTTGGAAAGACCAAGTGAGGTTGTGCACATCTATTTTCTTCTCATCTCAGAAGAAGATAAATAAATAAATTACATGACAAGACAGATAAAGAGCCCTTATAGTTAAATCTTTAGAGAGGTTTGCCATTAGCTTCAGTTTGAGCTTACAGACAAACCGGAGTACCCTGTTGCTTTAAATTATTTAAAGCTCATATTTGTAGGCTTTCCAAGATGACAGGAAGTAGCATTAAAACCCCCAAACAATCAAGCATACAAGCAAGTGGCAGAGAGCATGGCCGCACAATTATAAAACTACACAGTGAAGATAAATGGGGAAAGAAGACAAAAGATGAATGGGGATTTAATTTCCTTCTCTGATGATCATCAGTAGAGGAGATGAAGACTATGGGATTAGATAACTCTGACTCTGATCAAAAGCAGTCATCTATGAGCTGAACCATTTTACTAAAGAGGACACATTGTTCATAAAAAGACATACATAGATTCTGTACTGACTTTATCTCTCCCTGAGCAGCCCTAGAAACAACTAAACTCTCGTAACCGAGAGGGGAATAAGAAAAGGGAGGGACCGTCTTCAGACTGTCATGCACTCTTGTTGTTATTCCATTCTTGAGCTTAAACATATGCATCCAATAAAATACTCCTGCAATGCCAAATATTGTTGTTTTTCAAGCATTTAAAACACGACTGCCTTTGTTATATGTTTAAGCAAAAAAGCTTGTACTGTTTACAGGTTTGTATGCAGCTGCAACAGTTGAAACACTAAAGCATCCTTAAAAATCTAAGAGCTAAAATGATTAGACATTTATTAAAGTCCCACATTTAAAGACAAATAGGACGTTTTTTATGATTCTTGTTAAATGATTTGTATTCATTTAACAAGGTCAAATGAATAAAAATCATATTAGAAGTTGGGCTTAGAACACACTAAGGCAACACTAAGCTTTTAACTATATATTTTAATGCTATTTCTTCATAGGAATGGTATTTTACTTGGTTCTTGCATCTCTAAAGTTATATAACACTCTAATGCAATGTCTATATTAAGTGGTTTTATTCCCATGTAAAAGGTGAGTTCACTATATGATTATCAAGCACATATTTGGCAATCAGAGCAAAGCAGCTTCGCTATCTATCACAGGCGTGGTAGACCCACAGAGAGCGCAAAGTGAAACTTGGCCAAAAGTAAACAAATCTGAAACTTCTCTAACAATTTACATTGCGTCAACTAATCAGGGACTGGATGGGGTTGTGATGTGGGGTTAGGTAGTGCAGCAGAGACACCCTCGTTTAGGTCTCCATATTACATACAACGCAATGACTCACTCTCTGCCACGGTGAGTTGGACCAATAGTAGTAACCACTATATTCTACCCATTAGAGGCAGAATATGGTGTAACACTGGTTCTCCTATAGGAGGACACAGTGAAGCAGGACACTGTAGGTGGAATCCCCCTGTAGTGTCCATAATAGGTAGTTGAAACGTCAAGCGACTGCTGCTAGGCGACCCACGTGGAAGTACATGTTGGGTTTGAATCTACCTTGGGTGGGTACCATATCGTGTCAAGGTCAGGGATTTTGTGGTTTGAAAAAACAACGTTGTGTTTGAAATAAATAGGTCCGGGACCTATAAAGTCAACAGGGTTGACAGAAGTTGGTAAAGATGTCATTGTTGGAGACTGCATTTTTGTATTTTTTATTTTTATTTTATTTATTTATTTTCTTATTTTTTTCCTACTTGCTTTGATTCTATTTTATTTTCCTATATTTTAATCATGTAAAGCACTTTGCATTGTCTTTGTACTGAATTGTGGTATACAAATAAATTTGCCTCGCCTTGTCTTACCTTAAGTGATTCTCATGAACCCCTCTCTATCCTCGAAAACCAGTTGCCATCACATTTTTTATTGGACAGTAATTACCTGGAAGCACCTACCTTGACTGCGCTGTGCCTGCGCTGCAAACAGCACATTTACTTTCTCTGATCAGGAAGTGGCGATGTGATCATCTATGCACAGAGTTTGAACAATTTTAACCTGTATTTTGGAAGCCATTTTGACAATTGTAGCAATTCCAAGCAGAACCTTGGCAGAATGAAGGGTTTCCCATTAAAACAGGACAGAAAAAAATGGGGCATGTTTTACCCTTTAGCAGGTGAGATTAAAGCCCGGCGTACACTGTGCGATTTATTTCAATCGTTGCACGCAGCTACAGCTCACATTGTACAAATTATTGAAGGGTTTCGTTGACAGTGTGAGTTCACAGCTCACGATTTATGTTCGCCCGACCCCTTTGATGTGATCCACCTGCTCATACTGTACGACTAAAAAGCACGTCGGACTCAGCTCCACAGTGAGATGGAGCTGCTCGGACTCGTCTATCCTGAAGCTAAACAAATAGAAGAGGGATATTAAGCTCACTGTAGTGAACCGCGCTGCCTTGGCAATTTGTGCAATTTTGTTCTGAAAGCCCTAAAAAGAAAAGGCGACTACGTATTTGGCAAAAAGGCATGGCTGAGCAAACGTGGCTACTACGGTCTGTAAGAAAAAGAAGAATCATGTTTGATATTCTCACGATTCCTGATCGGGAGGTGGTCGTGAGAGGCTGATAGCCGCTCTTAACCCCCTGTACACTACACGACTCGCAACGCACGATCAGGCTGAAAGTCGGCCCGATTGAAAGATTCTAGCACGACTGGAAAATCACCCCGAAAATCGCAGTGTACGCCAGGCTTAATGTAACATGCATAAAAAGGTAAAGATAGCGTATTAATGAAATCACTGAAAGATCAACTAGGCAGTTAAAAAAAAACAATAACAGAAAACTAGGACTTGATATATACTGATTGTTAAACAACTTACATCTAAGAATTTATTATCTTTTTATATTTAAACATCTCAGAGTTGATGGTCAGGCTCGAATCATATTTGCTTATATTAGCATTTTAACATTTTTTCAACTGCCTTGTATTACTCTATAATGGGTGCAATACAGTTTATTTTAAATGAGGCATTTTACATTAAAAATTAAGCACTTTTCAGCCTAAAAAGAAATTCCGATATTTCTTCTTTTACGCCCACCTCTGTGGATGTAAAAGCAGCTGACCTGATTGTCCTCCATGACATTTTTACCATCTTGTTAAATGTTTGATCTTCCACTAAGCCAAAAGACTACCTATAACAACCCACCACATTATTTTCCAAAAAGAGATCACAGGAAAAATGAACCCTGTCGTATATAATGCAGGAGGCATTATGCTGCACTTTTTCAAAATGTGATCCTGCTGTCAGTTTAGTGAAGTGCATCTTTCTAGTCTGTAGTGCTCCACACAAGGGAAACTCAGTGAGGCTGAAAACCATTTATCACAAGAAGGCCAGAGTGGAAAAGAGAGCGGGTATAAACTGCATGCTTTCACAGACCTTGTACTGACAAAATAGCTTTGACAATTTTTAATACAAACCCTGAAACAGATTTCCCTTATAGGTCTCACCTTTTAAAATACCTCCTGCAGATACCAAAACAGCGCAATGGTTTACACCAAGTCATTGTTGTTCCAGTGGTAATGATGGAGTAAAACTACTCTGCTTGGGTTCCTCTGTACTCAAATGCGTACATTTGGCATCATTTCAGAGAATGACACGCAGAGCCAGGTTTACCTTTTCAGCTGGGCGATCTTACACCGTTTTGCTTTCTTTTATTCTGTCAGAGCCACCTGCAGCAGCAGTGTAAAAACTACCAATAAATCCCCCTGCAAGAAATAAACTGTCTAAACGATAAAGCTGTAAAATTGCTTTTCTAATGCAGGAAAATGTGTTTTGCAAGACTCTACTGAGTCTGAGCATATCCAATACAAATGCATGTTGAAATAACACTGACTGTTATATGGGATATAACGCAGCAGCAGCTGTCTGATAAGTATTAAAAACACCCATCCTCCACAACTTGCTTTCTTATTTTCTCCAGCTCAGTGACATTAACCTTTCGCCTGCAGAATCAATAGCATTTTTATTCAATCCTCCTCTCTTGGCTCCCACTAAAGGTTAATGCATCAGCGGTTTGATTGGTGAGAACACAATTCTCTTATTGCCTGTGAATTGGCATTTGTGTTAAAAGTTTGATCGATTTATATCAACATAATGCTGGTATTAAAAATGCTCTGGATAAATCCATACAACGGGCCTCGGGTTTGAAAATAAACCTCTGTTCTGAACACTAGTCAGCACTTTTGTTCCCCTAGTCTAACAACCTTGTTACATGAAACCCATTCAGGCAAAGGCCAAATGTTCTGCTTGGTGAAGCTTTATCACACGGTTATTTGTTACAGCACAGGAATGGAGTCTGGCTTCAGTGCGAGCAGTCTTTATGTTGAACAGATTGATGTATGTCCTTGTGTTGTATAGATAGTTATCAATGCATACAGCATCGGCCACATTTATTAAATTCCTGCTAAGATGTTAAAGATTCAGCCCTTATTTTGAGTAGATCCAGTCAGGAGGGGAAAAAAAGTAAAAATAAAGAAAAAAAATGTTAAGAAAAAGTTAAATACAACATTTTATTATGTTTATTATTTTAGCACCTTATAAATAATAATCTATGCCTTTCGCAGAGACAGCCCCATATTAGTTAACATTCAGCAAGTTAGGGACCCAGATTTAGCTTGTCAACAGTCACATGAAAAATTAAGGTTTAGGAGGGGAAAATATTTAATTTAATCTAATTTACTGCAGGAAAATTAGGTGTCTGGGGATCACAAAATTCCAGTAAAAACCGTCTCCATCCCAACCAGCTGTTTGGAAGTGATACTGGTGATAAAATAGGTCTCTTCTGCCGCCAGAAAACCTACATATGTGGAGTCTGCTTCACTCTAAAACTGAGCTTTTGGTTATTAAAACAATAAAGGTGGGTATGCTGACACGAAGGGTGAGAATTTGAAAACAGAGCCACAAGCACTGCAAGAAGAACATTATTCATTTGATACTGTATCTGAAGAGTCACATATTAACACCGTGCATAAGGATAACACATATGAGCAGTTTAATGGACTCCGGATCTTCTTAAAGGTATAGCGGAGGATGTTCTTTTTCTAGGTGGATCATCAAAATAAGTTATCCGCCTAATTGTCAATCATTCTGGTGATATGTTTACGTGCCCGTCCCTGTATTTTAACTTTCCCGTGGTGAGTCTGACATAGTGGAAAAATTGCAAATCTTCTTCCAGAAAGTCAGCTTGTATGAGAGATGCAATCAGCAACTTTTAAACAGAGCAGGCATGAGGAGAAATGGGCTCATGCATGCTCTCGCATGCATTTAATAGACGTTCCCTCTAGGGAGCACATACAGGGTTGTGCATGTGTATCTTTTTTAAAGCGGAGAAGGCAGGTATTTTTTTTAAAATTAGCGAAAATCCTCCACAATGACTTTAATGTTAAAGAATGAAATGTACTGGTCTGAATTGAGAGTTCCAGCATCATAAAGTCTGATATAAAAGGACATTTTTAATTAAAAAAAAATGCTACTTCATGCCAGAAAAAAAAAAGGATTTGGATCATCAGTAGGCCTTTCAGCAAGATAATGATCCAAAACATGATGAAATCCACACAGAAACGGTTCAAACACACACAAAATACATTATTTTTCATGACTATAAAGCTTCCAGGCATAAATCTAGAAAACCTGTGGGATGAACTTAAGAGAAGAGAGAGTAAGAGCTGGACTCTAGACGACTTACGGGGATTATGTAAAGACGGTCAGAGATCCGTCTGTCTGTAAGCACCAACCTTGTGAAACTTTAAAAGAAAACACTAAACTGTTTTACTGGCGTAGTACTGAAAGAAGGGGTAACAGCAATTACATCACCTTTGCTGAAAAATAAAAATGTGTGAAATGTTTCTCCCTGCTCAAATAAAAGGCTGGATTCTTCTAAAACTTTCAGAGAGGAAAAATTGTGAAGCTGCAAAAGAAAAAAAAAAGTATTCTGATGCTTTTTACACATTTCTACCAGGGGTGTCAATAAAGTGTAAAATGGTGTATATGTTACAGCTGTCTGACCACATCCACTCCACCCTCCCCAAAAAAAGGAAATGTGTTTGCACTCTCTTTGACCCATCATAGGCTGCACGGATACAAAAAGTTAGCAGAAGAGTGCTGCAGGCAAGGTTTATGTGCAGTGAGTAAAAACACCTCATTACTGCAGTTGACAGGACCTCCCAGAGCTTTGGACTCTCCATGATTCCACCTGAAGAAAATAAAAAACTTCTCTTCAATCCAGGAAACTTATTCAGTGACAAATCTGTTCAAATGTTGCTCATAACATCAGAAATATTCTGTTCTTCCCTTCTCTGAGCCGTACACTGGGCTTTGTTTATAGAAGAGAAATTAAAGATTATCCTTAGCGTAGCGTTATCATAGCAGGTGTGAGACGATGAAATCCGGCTTGAAAGGCTTCTGCTAAATTAATGTTTCTATTCATTGTTAAACAGGAATATTGCCTGTTAAAAAATGCAGATCATTTCAGAATCTGATTCCTTTCACCACCTGCAGGGCTTAAGGGGGAAAAACGGCCATCTCCGGCGCCGTAAAAAAAAAAATAAAACGATAAGAAAAAAAAAAACGGAGTAGGGAAATCTCTGCAGTGTGACTGCAGCCCCAAGGCTCCACTTATTATGGATTAATAAAAGGCAAACACACAGAGGCACACAGAGTGTACACAAACAGAGAGGACAGAGGGGATAAAAGGGCAAAGATGGTGGCCGAGTGACTCGCCTCCACGTTTAGAGGAAACAGCTGCTGAAAAATGTTTAATTAAAAGAGAGTGTTAATATTCATGCTTTCGACCTAAAAAAAAAAACCTCATTAAGCACAGCACTTCTAGACTTAAAATTACTTAAATTTACCACTTCGGACATTTTGATGCAAGTCTTTTAGAAGAAGAAAGTTTATTTATAGAGCCCCTTTTACTGATAAAATTGCTGCTTCCTAAAAGATATCAGAAACAATACAATTAAAATGAAATAAAATTATAAAAAGCAGAGTTTACCGAAAGCTTAAGTAAATAGAAATGCCTTTATCTGCTTTTTGAAAGCAACACCAGAAACAGCTACACAGAGACAATGGAGGAGTAAATCACAGTTTTGGAGCAACAGCCTAAAAAGTCTTGGAACTATGAGAAAATTCTGACCAGAGGGCAGAAAGATGCGACCAGAGGTGTGGAGGACAAACTATCAGAGAGCAGACTCTGTAAGTTAACTAGGGCTGCAACTAACCATTATTTTGCAAATTAATTAATCTGTAGATTTTTATTTTTTTTTATTAATTGATTAATAATCGGATAGAAGGCTTTGCATGAAATCAAACCAGGTGAAACTAAAACATTTCCACTTGAGGAGTTCTGTATAGAGCATATTGATGGACTGAAAATATACTTTTTTTAATCTTAAATGCAAAATGTTTATATATATATTTTTTTACAATTTTGATGTAATAACTGCTCTAAGTGGGTTGCTCTGTAAGCTAAAGGCACGTTTTAAAGTCTGTACTCTCCAGTTAATGATTAATTGATTAGTTGATGATTATCTCAATAACTAATTGATCATATTAATCCAATTATTTGTTTCAGCCCTAAAGTCAACACTAAGATTTTAACATCCATTTAAAATTTGATGTAAAGCCAGTGCAGGGAGGCTAAAATGGGAGCTTTCTGCAGAGTTTGGGACCATTTAAATACTAAAAAGATTAACTTCATTAAAACACAAGAAGAAAGAAAAGCATGGATCTGAATTAGCTTTAGCTTAGGAGTTCACTGCTACTCACTTTGCACAACTAAAGTTTTCCTCTTTTGCTTTTTAATAACAAAAAACGTCCATGTTCAAGTATCGACAGAAAGAAACCCAACAAAAAACTAACCTCTCCATCAGATTTGGATCATTTTAACATGGATATCATTGATCTAACCACTGTGTTGCTGGCAGGGAATCCTCCAACCCAGTCGCAGGTCTTTTGCAGCCTCTAGCAACTTTTCCTCCATGCGTCTCTCTTTCTTTCTTATTGATGAGAGGTATCCATAAAGTATGATGCTTCCTACCACCACGTTTCAACAGATGGATGTTGCCTTTATGGGGAGCTCTGTTTAATGTTCGCATGTTTTCCCATGTTTCCCACATGGCTTAAGGCAAACTTGAAGAGAAAGTTCCCTTTAAAAGCCATTTCTTTGTGTTGCTCTGTCCGTATAAATCCCAATAAACCCCGTTTGTGGTTTTACTGTGACAAAATATCCAAGAGGTGTGAATACTTCTGCCTGGTGTTTACATCAACAAATAGTCAGCCAGAAATGATAGAATAAAGCCTTTGGAAATCACATCAAAAGGTTTATCAATTTTCAATTCTCTTAAATGAGTTACTGGAAGAAAATGGAGATGCATGCGTTGTTCTCAATGACTGCAAACTTGCTTAATAGTTTTATAGGTGCAGCAGTAATTGTAGAGAAGGCAGAGAGAAAAACAACAACAATCCATTACTTTCTTGATGACACTTAGTCTATTGGGCTGCTAATGAATCAGTGCTTCACTGAGAGGCTGAAGCACCTGAGCGAGACTTAAGGCAATCAGGAGCTCGACAGAATCTGAAATTATAAGACAATAAAGTCCTCAGATTGATTTGCTTTAGACCTCACCTAACCTTGTAATTCTTCAAAGGAAGCAGCAGCAGCTTACAGACAGAACCTCTGATTATGACAGGTCAAGTCAAAGAAATTTGTAATCAAACCTGCTTTTTTTTTTACTGCAGATATAAACGCTGTGGAATGTGGAGCACATGAAGCTACGCACTCTGTAAGCTACAGCATTTAAGCAGACATATAAAAGAGGACTTTCAACATAAATAAAATGAAACAAGGTGAGAAGCCTCTGGGTAGACCGCTTTTAACCTGATAACAACATCAAAATAAGGAAATTAATAGCAAAAATAAATTGCTCTCTAACACAAACTCAGCAAAGATTGGTGAGTTGCCCAAATGACCCCTGCATCTTCACTGTGAAAGAGAAAATTACAGCTTTGATTAATGTGAATGCAACTGAGCAATGTTCTAGTAAACTAGCCAATCACCTGGAACTGAAAACAGTCTTTGCCTTCAAAACCTTCACTCCACTTATTCCTACAGCAATCTGTAAAAACAGAATGGATGTCCATCCATCCATCCAAGTTTGGTCTAGCCTTGATCAATGCCCCAGCCCCTAGACCTGGCTGGCTGCTAAAGAAAGGAGAGAGAAAAAAAAGACTTCCAATTTCTTCAGCTGGAGGACATTACAGAAATGTGACTGTCAGATGGAAGAATCTGAAGAAACACAACTTTTAAGCTGGGGACACTAATGTGAAGGCATTTAATGGTAGCCCAGTAAACTAGTCCCATAATTTTTGCCTGCGAGCGGTCTAGCCTCGAACAATACCCCAGGCCCTAGAACTGACTGACCAATCACAGATGTGTTTTAAATCTGGATGCAAAGTGGGCGGGGTTTTGAGGGCGGGACGACAAAGCCGCGTGACGCTGGAGAAAACACAACAAGGAAGACGGNAACCTCTCCATCAGATTTGGATCATTTTAACACGGATATCATTGATCTAACCACTGTGTTGCTGGCAGGGAATCCTCCAACCCAGTCGCAGGTCTTTTGCAGCCTCTAGCAACTTTTCCTCCATGCGTCTCTCTTTCTTTCTTATTGATGAGAGGTATCCATAAAGTATGATGCTTCCTACCACCACGTTTCAACAGATGGATGTTGCCTTTATGGGGAGCTCTGTTTAATGTTCGCATGTTTTCCCATGTTTCCCACATGGCTTAAGGCAAACTTGAAGAGAAAGTTCCCTTTAAAAGCCATTTCTTTGTGTTGCTCTGTCCGTATAAATCCCAATAAACCCCGTTTGTGGTTTTACTGTGACAAAATATCCAAGAGGTGTGAATACTTCTGCCTGGTGTTTACATCAACAAATAGTCAGCCAGAAATGATAGAATAAAGCCTTTGGAAATCACATCAAAAGGTTTATCAATTTTCAATTCTCTTAAATGAGTTACTGGAAGAAAATGGAGATGCATGCGTTGTTCTCAATGACTGCAAACTTGCTTAATAGTTTTATAGGTGCAGCAGTAATTGTAGAGAAGGCAGAGAGAAAAACAACAACAATCCATTACTTTCTTGATGACACTTAGTCTATTGGGCTGCTAATGAATCAGTGCTTCACTGAGAGGCTGAAGCACCTGAGCGAGACTTAAGGCAATCAGGAGCTCGACAGAATCTGAAATTATAAGACAATAAAGTCCTCAGATTGATTTGCTTTAGACCTCACCTAACCTTGTAATTCTTCAAAGGAAGCAGCAGCAGCTTACAGACAGAACCTCTGATTATGACAGGTCAAGTCAAAGAAATTTGTAATCAAACCTGCTTTTTTTTTTACTGCAGATATAAACGCTGTGGAATGTGGAGCACATGAAGCTACGCACTCTGTAAGCTACAGCATTTAAGCAGACATATAAAAGAGGACTTTCAACATAAATAAAATGAAACAAGGTGAGAAGCCTCTGGGTAGACCGCTTTTAACCTGATAACAACATCAAAATAAGGAAATTAATAGCAAAATAAATTGCTCTCCAACACAAACTCAGCAAAGATTGGTGAGTTGCCCAAATGACCCCTGCATCTTCACTGTGAAAGAGAAAATTACAGCTTTGATTAATGTGAATGCAACTGAGCAATGTTCTAGTAAACTAGCCAATCACCTGGAACTGAAAACAGTCTTTGCCTTCAAAACCTTCACTCCACTTATTCCTACAGCAATCTGTAAATACAAAATGCGTCCATCCATCCATCCAAGTTTGGTCTAGCCTTGATCAATGCCCCAGCCCCTAGACCTGGCTGGCTGCTAAAGAAAGGAGAGAGAAAAAAAAGACTTCCAATTTCTCCAGCTGGAGGATATTACAGAAATTTGACTGTCAGATGGAAGAATCTGAAGAAACACAACTTTTAAGCTGGGGACACTAATGTGAAGGCATTTAATGGTAGCCCAGTAAACTAGTCCCATCATTTTTTCCTGCGAGCGGTCTAGCCTCGAACAATACCCCAGGCCCTAGAACTGGCTGACCAATCACATCGCAGAGATGTGTTTTAAATCTGGATGCAAAGTGGGCGGGGTTTTGAGGGCGGGACGACAAAGCCGCGTGACGCTGGAGAAAACACAACAAGGAAGACGGCAACAACTATTGAACAGTTCTCGTTTGACTCAGCTTTGGAATCAGTTTCGGAAGGATTAGTCCTGGGGTTTTCGTTGAAACGTGAGCAGGAAGAGGCTCTACGCAAATGTATTTTTAAGAAAATCGTATTCGCTGTTTGTTTACACTCCCCCACCAGCTTTCTGTCGCGCTTACTACGTCACAGTCAGTTGCGCTTATTGGCCAATAGGCACAGACATGGTTTGAAAAACAACGGGTTGTTCTCATCAACAATCTTCCGACGTCTCATTCATCGGGGCCAGACTAAATTACACATTTCATCTCACATTTAGTCTGGTTTATCAGGCTAATCCATCCATCCATGCATCCATCAATCTTAGAAGAAAGAATTTCAAGACAATAGTAGTAATCAACAATACAATTATGATTTCTGAAGGGCAGTGGTATGTTTAGTTGATTAAATGCATGCTCCTTTCTTTAATCTTTGATATACAGTAAAGGTGTAAAGGTGCTCTACAGACCGATTCACAGGTTTTTCAGGGTTTCAAATATTCTCTCCCTCATCACAAGCTGCAATATCATAGAAGAAAATAATATTCTTAGTTTCAGTTGCAGAAAAAGTCCTGCACTGACAGAGCCATTTAGAGACACACTAATGATGTGACAGTAGGCTGTCAGAGCTGCAGAGGGCAATCGCTCATGTTTATATTACAGCATAGAAAGAAGGCCATAATTTCCCACACTTAAACTGATCCGTCTCTTTACAGAATTCATTTATACCGATAACAATGATACTTTTTTTAATCTAACACAGCAGATATTTATATTTCCCATTAACCTTGGTGAATATGTTAATAGAAGGTTTTGCATAAGTCTTAGCACCATTTTTCAGGAAAATAAATAAGAAACTAATAAAAATCCAGCTGCATCACATTTATTACTAGAGGAAACTTAAAGTACCTTTAAGTATTCAATCACTTCTATTGTATTTCTTATCAAACGCAGCCACTGGCTGTTAAAAACAACCACACTGTTATGTTAGAATCTAATCGTGTCCCTCTCTGGGGTTTTGCATTAGATCTGTGTTATTCATGCGGGAATAACATTGAATCCTTGTTGCGTCAGGAGGGGTATAGGGTGTTAAAACTGTGCCAAGTCAGTGTGCAAGACTTCCACTCTAGGTGAGTATAATTTATTTTCCATTCTGATGGTGCTTTCACACCGAATGCGATTCCTGTGACAAAGTCGCCACTTTAGGTGGTGCTGTCGCTCGCCTGACATATTACCATCAAATTGTATGGCGGGAGACAATCACTCCCATCTCTTCACCCCGTCATCAAACAAAGGGAGCTCCTATTTGCTCATTGCTGATTTCATCTCAGCATGGCGGACCTGGATTTTATCAAGCCGTTCAGGGTGCTTTACTTACTATGGAGAGCCCAAACAGTTGCGCAAGGTTCCCTGAATCCACTAGAGATGCTCCCAGTTCAGGGAGTCCACAATCAAACTGGATCACAGTTACTTTCCATGGGCCTTACATCTGAGCAGGACGCAAAATTATCCTTCTTTGGTGTAGGATCACCTGAACAACAGAAGTAAAGTTAAGCAGCATTTTGGAGCTCAGTCACAAAGAGAAGGAGATCAGAGCAGGAACCCGGCAGAGATGGCTGGGGTTCTTAGTGGCTGCGATCTGCTCTGGAGCTGAGGCAGGAGGATGAACGATGACTGATTTAACCGTCCTTCTAGGACAACAATATTTTTTCCTTCTTCAATTTTTATTTTAAAAAATCTTTGTCCTTATCACAGCCACCTTCGATTCCTTATTGGTTGCTGCAACAAGGCTCTCCTAAACACGCCCCTACATAGGGATAAAATGTAAGTCGATTGCTCTGGTTGCTGGAAACACGTTTGGTTTGAATGCACCATTATACAGCAGATAACACATGAAAAAAAGTCTGGAAAAAGTTAAAGCTTGGATCAGTTAGAAAGCAATGTTTAAACTATGAAAACTGAGAGGCCAAGCAAGGAGGGCATTAACTAGAGAAGCAGCCAAGAACCACCATGGGAACTTTGGAGGAGCTTCAGAGATCCTTAGTTCTAGTCAGGCAATCTGTTGGCCTTTTTTTTTTTTTAAACTGTGGCAGCAAGAAAGCGTCTGCTTAAGGAAAGCTTCTGCAAATCCTGCTAGGGGACATTCTGGTCTAAGTTAAAAAAATATGTAAAGGAAAGCAATTCTCTGAAAGCACCATTGTTTTTACACCATCCTCTTCTTAAGTGGGAACAGAAAGTGGATGGAAATTGAGCCTTAAAGTCCTGGAATAAAACCTGTTTGAGACTGCAAACGACTTGAGACCAGGTCAGATGTTCAGCTTGCAGCAGGACAATGGCCCCCAAAAACCAGACCCAATCTGAGGGGGATTGAGCACTTTTAAAAAGAAAAAACTTGTAAAAAGATCTGTCTCTAGATGTGTAAAACTCATGGAGACATATTCCAAAACACCTGCAGTTGCAACATTAGTGATAATACAAAGCACAGCATGTGGGGGCCTGAAAATATGCTTAAGAATTTTACAAAGGGAAATGTTCACAATGATCTATAAAAATGTTCATAACTGGGCATTAGCTGGCTTTTTATATAAAATACAAGCCAGGGGAAAGTCTGAAAAAAGTCTAAGAAAAAAAAGGACTATATTCATTTTCAACACATTTATCTTTCTAAGAATGTTTAACACAAGAAATTAAATTAGAAATAAACCTCTAATATTAAAAAAAACATGGATGTTTGTGATTTTACATGAAGAAATATGAAATATGTTCATTAGGCACAATGAACTATATTGCTGACAGATACCAATTGTGGGGATCCATCCATCCATTTTCCTTCATGCTTATCCCAAGTTGGGTCACTAAGGGTGCTGGTGCCTATCTCCAGCTGTCCATGGGCGAGAGGTGGGGTACACCCTGGACAGGTCGCCAGTCCATCTCAGGGCAACACAGAGACAAGCAACCATTCATACACTCACGCCAAAGGAGAATTTAGAGAAGCAAGTTAACCTAACAGTCATTTTTTTGGACCGTGGCAAACTCCATGCCGAAAGACTGGCGGGAATCAAACCCAGAACACCTTTCTGCAAGACAGCAGTGCTACCCATTGTTCCACTGAGCATCCATTTTCGGGATCCATTTCCCCAAAAAACATGTTAAAAATCAGATTGCAAGTTGATAAGGGCTTTTTATAGTGTAGGTTATTAAGGCAGACCAATTATCATGGCCAAGGAAGCAGAGAACATGGAACAACACCTCACTGTCTAAGGGGCTTCCTTCTGTCTAGTTATAAAGCAATTCATTAGTCAGAACTTCTTTAATTCTTTAATTAGAAAGTCCTTCTTCAATCTGACACATTACCAAGCGACCAGCCACTTACTCAAATTACTGTTTAATTATAGCGCACTTACAGAAACACATGGGCACATACATCTTTCCGCCGTGCCACTCCCTGGGTGACGAGTCAAGTGCTTTGTGTGGGAGAACCAAAGGCGTGCTGGAGCGGTGACTGGCAGGCGGTGTTGTCACGGTAACAGACATCCAGACACAGATATTGCACACTCGCACACAATCTCAAAGGAGCAGTTTTCCTGCAGCAGCTGCACGACCCCTAAACAGGCCAGACAACTAGAGCCTCAGGACATGGCAAGGTAACGGAAAACAGCAAAGACTAAAGAATAAGCCACTTATGTCCACACTGCCACCCAATAATAGGATTATGCCACAAAGTTATTGGATGTCAGTGGAATAGCAGGAGCAAAATAGTGAGCTATGAAATCTAGGTGTGGTAAAAAGCTTTTGAATGAACAGAGGTGTTCTTCAGTTGAGCTTTTAGACACCTAGTTGAAATGGCATAGAAAAAAAAAAATGATGAGGATTTAAAATCTTGCTGTAATCCTGAGGCTGTAGAGGAATACTGGGGAGGGAGAGTTAAGTACCTGGAGGAAGGCTGACTCTCTTTCTCTTTTTGCCGTTTTCAGCAGTGTTTTCCAAAGGAGAGCACTCAGGCCCAAGGGGGCCACTAGAACCGTTGAACTGGAGAGGGTCGTTGTTGGCTGCTGGATCAAACGGCAGAGTGTTGAGTCCTGCAAGACAAAAGAAACCCAATATTAATTTCAGTAAGAACATACCTGATGAAGAGAAGCTCTGCAATCCATTATAGAAACCACATGTTAGTGACGCGTCGAGAAACGCTCTGCTAGATATATGAAAGCAATGAGATGTTGAATAAGGAATCAGAAGAGGCAGTGAAGTTACTCTCTAAAAGATTACTGCCATTTATTCATGCCGTAAAAAAAAAAAAGACGAAAATGAGCAAGACCTTCTGAGGATGACAGGAAGGCTAAAAAGATGTAGAAATACTCGTTTCATTCTTGAAGGTTTCAAACTCTGTCATGTATGTAGAAATGATGGGAGTCTTTGGAAAGCTCAGGGTTATGTTAAGTTTAGGCTAACAGTGCGAACCGGCATACAGAAAGCAAAACGATATATAAACAATTGTCTAACACAATGACTTTGTCTTCAAGACTACTTACTAAAAGATCGAACAAAGAAATAACCTGAATGCTGAAATTTTCTTTTCTGCACTTGGAATAGGTTCACTTGTCATATTAAAAAGTGCCTTTTAATAACAACTGCCTTCTGTTAGGTATTTAACATGCTAATCATTAAGCCCATTTCTGTGTAACAGAATGCTTTATTTGTCTGAAGTAATATTCTGGGCCTGATTGTCATGTTTTTGTTGGCTGTATGTAGAAAATCACCATAATTAACAGGAAAAAAGGCTTAAAAACATCAGTCTGTACAATGTGTTTTATTGAGTGAATTGAATTAGTGAAATAAAAGAACTTTTCAGTTTCACTTCATTAAACAGGTCTGTTTAATGCAGCCCTATTGGCACAATATGCTTTATCAGGGTTTATACAGGAACGAGTAACTCTAATTTAATGCTTTTTAATGCTCTTTTAATGCTCTAAGAAATGATTTTAATGCCATTGACAAGTAACCATTACTTATATATATATATATATATATATATATATAAAAAACACAGCAAAATCCTTTCATCATCTTTACAGTCGACAGGCTGCAGCCCTGTCCCGAATTCCTTGTTTTCTAGCCACTTTTGTTGAAATTTCCTTTTTATAATTCTCTAGCTTTTTCTCCACCTCAACCTTATTTTCCGAACATACAGCTTTACGATCAACCTGAAGCAGTTCGGCGCAAACACGCGGAACCATTTATATCTGATGAAAATACAGCATTTAAAATGCCCCGATAATCTTATTTTTTTTTGTCACTTATATATTATTATTTTTTATCATACAAACAAAAACAAAGCACACTAACATGAACATGTTTTGGTAGCACTTTCTTTTGAGTTTTTCTGTTTATATAATGTCCATTTTTCCCATTTTTTTCATCTGTGGTTCTTTTTTCATGAGAAATATGTCTTCAATCGTTGTGATCCATTGGTCCTTTGATGGCACGTTTGACTTCCCCCATTTTTTTGCTGCTATCAACATCACTTTTACCAAATAGTTATCTTTTTCATGGATAGCATCATCTCCAAGATCGCACAAATAGAGAATTTCAGGTTTCATTGGAATTACCTACCCTAATACTTCACATAATACACTGCAAATCATTTCCCAAAACTCCAAGAGTTTCGAACACTTCCAAAAACATGGGAATGGTTGACATCTTTCTCCCCGCACTCTCTCCAACATTCTTGATGCCTCCCTGACAATCACATTTAATGAATTTTGATGCCAATTTACACCTTCATTTAAAAAAATAATAATTTAATGACTTTTAATGATTTTTAATGACCCGCAGAAACCCTGTTTTTACAAATCATAAGGTTTGAATATGTTTCTGAAAAAAATGACAATAGAACGTGGATCTGATCAAACATGTATTTCAAATTGAATTTTAAGAAGGTGATTTTCAACATAAGACATTGGACTTGCTGACCAGCATAATATGAGGTGATAAAAACATCTATGGAAGCAGGAAAATAATCATCTGAGGATAATCAGTTTGATAAATCCCTGTGCTTTCTGATAGTTTGATCAGGTCTGTTTGGACTATTTATTCCAAAACACTGATCTCCAAACCATCTAATGTTTCATAAATAAATATAGAACCAACACCTCATTATAAGTTGCAAAGTTAAATGGGAAACATTACATCGTGCAGATGTTATTATGAGGCATAGTGAATACAAAGTTACTATTTGACCTTTTTTAACTTTAGATAACTAAAGATAAAGTTGCCTTTTTTAGTGTTTAGTTCTGTTTCTCTCCTAGAAGTAACTATGGGCTACGCTTTTACTCTCATGAACTGAATGTGCTCTTCTATCCTTCCTGACATGAAAATCATCTCAGAGATCATCTGCTTAACTGTTTCTTGCCTAGACAAAGCCAGCTATGACCATTATGTTCTCTAAATAGAAAGTATTCATGGATCAGTGCTTCTATGTCCCCTTTTTTGCGTCTGCCTGTATTTTGAACCCCGAGGTTTCTTCCAACTAAAAGGAAGTTATAAACTGACTGTGTAGATAAAGTGTTGTAAACTGTTATTAATAAACTGAATTTAATTAAGCTTAATTTAACAGACTGCCAAAATGACAAAAACATTTCATCCATTTCGGATCAAATAGATAAAAGGTAAAGAGAAGGCATATGTCAACAGGAGCAGTAATGATAAGGAAAAAACACATTTGTTGAATTTGCTTGATTCTTATTCTCTGGTAAAACTGTCTGTCCTGTTTTATCTCTGTTATTTCTGTCATTTTATGTTTGTAATTCAGTGCAGAATCCTGGAGAGATTCAGTTTGCATTCATGAAAAATGTATTATATTTCTTTGTGCTCAAATTTGTTTTCCCTCTGCGGCACAACTGAGCATCAGATCCTCTCTTCTGCAGCTCAAGCACAGCTCTAAAACTGCCACATTAATGTCTTTTACATGTAGCAACAGCTCAAATAAGACAAATGTAGGTGCTGGAAGTCTTTATGTTTTATGACTTCAATCAGTCAGATGCAAGATTTATCTGTCCTATAATATTGACTGACAAATAAGATACTGTATAAAAGAAAATGAAACACACAAGAAGCTGCACTAGGAAGAGAGCTCACACACACTTAAGTCTCTCTTTTATATTTGATCAAGCTGCTGTCAAGCTGATCTTTTCATTTTATCTGAGAAAAATGTTTAAGGGCCTTGCAAATGTATTGATATTCCTTTAACGTTCCAGACTTTTCCATTTTATAACCATAGAGTTCAAGGTATTTTATGTCCTGTACATTATGACACTGATATTTGCCTCAATCGAAACGGTTGAACTGTGGATTTACCTGTTTGCTTAGGGTCATTTTAGCCCTGGAAAGTGAACCTGTACCCCAGTTTTAGGAACTTTCAATCCCAAGTATGCCCTAGATTCCCAGTCAGCAAATTCAGTTTCCAAGTCAGGGTTCAGGTGATGGGCTAAGTCAGCACTACAATCTGTATATTTGTAAATGGGAAAAAGAATAGAGTCTGCAAATGTGTGACAGGGAAGCAAAGTAAAGTAAATATATTGCAAAAAATCCTGCATCAAATTTTTAAGCTTGAATTTAACCCACCCCACTGCAAATGTGACTACCAGTAAAAAACAAATACAGAGTAAAAAATGCTTTGATTGTTTTGGTTTTTCTTTTTTTTTTTACATTTTTGATGATTTCATAGCAATGTGAAAATGAATGGACTGAGGAAATATAAACTCATACAATCAAATTACAATCACTTGGTNTATACAAGTTTCACTTTTTAAATGGAATTACTGAAATCAATCTACTTTTTCATGATATTCTAATTTTATGACCAGCACCTGTATGTAGAAATGATGGGAGTCTTTGGAAAGCTCAGGGTTATGTTAAGTTTAGGCTAACAGTGCGAACCGGCATACAGAAAGCAAAACAATATATAAACAATTGTCTAACACAATTACTTTGTCTTCAAGACTACTTACTAAAAGATCGAACAAAGAAATAACCTGAATGCTGAAATTTTCTTTTCTGCACTTGGAATAGGTTCACTTGTCATATTAAAAAGTGCCTTTTAATAACAACTGCCTTCTGTTAGGTATTTAACATGCTAATCATTAAGCCCATTTCTGTGTAACAGAATGCTTTATTTGTCTGAAGTAATATTCTGGGCCTGATTGTCATGTTTTTGTTGGCTGTATGTAGAAAATCACCATAATTAACAGGAAAAAAGGCTTAAAAACATCAGTCTGTACAATGTGTTTTATTGAGTGAATTGAATTAGTGAAATAAAAGAACTTTTCAGTTTCACTTCATTAAACAGGTCTGTTTAATGCAGCCCTATTGGCACAATATGCTTTATCAGGGTTTATACAGGAACGAGTAACTCTAATTTAATGCTTTTTAATGCTCTTTTAATGCTCTAAGAAATGATTTTAATGCCATTGACAAGTAACCATTACTTATATATATATATATATATATATATATATAAAAAACACAGCAAAATCCTTTCATCATCTTTACAGTCGACAGGCTGCAGCCCTGTCCCGAATTCCTTGTTTTCTAGCCACTTTTGTTGAAATTTCCTTTTTATAATTCTCTAGCTTTTTCTCCACCTCAACCTTATTTTCCGAACATACAGCTTTACGATCAACCTGAAGCAGTTCGGCGCAAACACGCGGAACCATTTATATCTGATGAAAATACAGCATTTAAAATGCCCCGATAATCTTATTTTTTTTTGTCACTTATATATTATTATTTTTTATCATACAAACAAAAACAAAGCACACTAACATGAACATGTTTTGGTAGCACTTTCTTTTGAGTTTTTCTGTTTATATAATGTCCATTTTTCCCATTTTTTTCATCTGTGGTTCTTTTTTCATGAGAAATATGTCTTCAATCGTTGTGATCCATTGGTCCTTTGATGGCACGTTTGACTTCCCCCATTTTTTTGCTGCTATCAACATCACTTTTACCAAATAGTTATCTTTTTCATGGATAGCATCATCTCCAAGATCGCACAAATAGAGAATTTCAGGTTTCATTGGAATTACCTACCCTAATACTTCACATAATACACTGCAAATCATTTCCCAAAACTCCAAGAGTTTTGAACACTTCCAAAAACATGGGAATGGTTGACATCTTTCTCCCCGCACTCTCTCCAACATTCTTGATGCCTTCCTGATAATCACATTTAATGAATTTTAATGCAAATTAAGGCCTTCATTAAAAAAAATAATAATAATTTAATGACTTTTAATGACCCGCGGAAACCCTATTTATACAAATCATAAGGTTTGAATGTGTCTCTGAAAAAATTGTAATAGAATGTGGATCTGATTAAACATGCATTTCAAATTGAATCAGGATATCTGTTTTTAAGAAGGTGATTTTCAACATAAGACATTGGACTTGCTGACCAGCATAATATGAGGTGATAAAAACATCTATGGAAGCAGGAAAATAATCATCTGAGGATAATCAGTTTGATAAATCCCTGTGCTTTCTGATAGTTTGATCAGGTCTGTTTGGACTATTTATTCCAAAACACTGATCTCCAAACCATCTAATGTTTCATAAATATAGAACCAACACCTCATTATAAGTTGCAAAGTTAAATGGGAAACATTACATCGTGCAGATGTTATTATGAGGCATAGTGAATACAAAGTTACTATTTGACCTTTTTTAACTTTAGATAACTAAAGATAAAGTTGCCTTTTTTAGTGTTTAGTTCTGTTTCTCTCCTAGAAGTAACTATGGGCTACGCTTTTACTCTCATGAACTGAATGTGCTCTTCTATCCTTCCTGACATGAAAATCATCTCAGAGATCATCTGCTTAACTGTTTCTTGCCTAGACAAAGCCAGCTATGACCATTATGTTCTCTAAATAGAAAGTATTCATGGATCAGTGCTTCTATGTCCCCTTTTTTGCGTCTGCCTGTATTTTGAACCCCGAGGTTTCTTCCAACTAAAAGGAAGTTATAAACTGACTGTGTAGATGAAGTGTTGTGAACTGTTATTAATAAACTGAATTTAATTAAGCTTAATTTAACAGACTGCCAAAATGACAAAAACATTTCATCCATTTCGGATCAAATAGATAAAAGGTAAAGAGAAGGCATATGTCAACAGGAGCAGTAATGATAAGGAAAAAACACATTTGTTGAATTTGCTTGACTCTTATTCTCTGGTAAAACTGTCTGTCCTGTTTTATCTCTGTTATTTCTGTCATTTTATGTTTGTAATTCAGTGCAGAATCCTGGAGAGATTCAGTTTGCATTCATGAAAAATGTATTATATTTCTTTGTGCTCAAATTTGTTTTCCCTCTGCGGCACAACTGAGCATCAGATCCTCTCTTCTGCAGCTCAAGCACAGCTCTAAAACTGCCACATTAATGTCTTTTACATGTAGCAACAGCTCAAATAAGACAAATGTAGGTGCTGGAAGTCTTTATGTTTTATGACTTCAATCAGTCAGATGCAAGATTTATCTGTCCTATAATATTGACTGACAAATAAGATACTGTATAAAAGAAAATGAAACACACAAGAAGCTGCACTAGGAAGAGAGCTCACACACACTTAAGTCTCTCTTTTATATTTGATCAAGCTGCTGTCAAGCTGATCTTTTCATTTTATCTGAGAAAAATGTTTAAGGGCCTTGCAAATGTATTGATATTCCTTTAACGTTCCAGACTTTTCCATTTTATAACCATAGAGTTCAAGGTATTTTATGTCCTGTACATTATGACACTGATATTTGCCTCAATCGAAACGGTTGAACTGTGGATTTACCTGTTTGCTTAGGGTCATTTTAGCCCTGGAAAGTGAACCTGTACCCCAGTTTTAGGAACTTTCAATCCCAAGTATGCCCTAGATTCCCAGTCAGCAAATTCAGTTTCCAAGTCAGGGTTCAGGTGATGGGCTAAGTCAGCACTACAATCTGTATATTTGTAAATGGGAAAAAGAATAGAGTCTGCAAATGTGTGACAGGGAAGCAAAGTAAAGTAAATATATTGCAAAAAATCCTGCATCAAATTTTTAAGCTTGAATTTAACCCACCCCACTGCAAATGTGACTACCAGTAAAAAACAAATACAGAGTAAAAAATGCTTTGATTGTTTTGGGTTTTTTTTTTTTACATTTTTGATGATTTCATAGCAATGTGAAAATGAATGGACTGAGGAAATATAAACTCATACAATCAAATTACAATCACTTGGTGATTAAAGACAAAGATGGTCTTAACTGGATAATCAACACCAAAGATGGTCAAACAAAGGGTTTAATGGAAATTGGACCTAATTTAACACCCTAACTTTTCTAAATTGATCTACAATCAAATATTCTTAATATTTATTTGAGCATTTCAGCCCAAAAAAATTTTTTTTTCTTTCCCATTGTTCTCTTAATCTTGTGTGCCTGTATACTTTTATTTGACTGTTTCCCAACAACAACCTTGAATTCACCTACAGTTGAACAATAGATGGTATTTCCATTGTAATAAATTCCATTCCATAACAGAAAAAATACTCAGGTCAAATTAATAAAAAATCTGAACTTGAGCATAACAAAGAATCCAGTCAAAACTCTCCAAATCATATTCACTCGCAGAAAAAGGGTAAGGGGTAATGGTGTATGTCTTGTATTTAATTAGGGAGTAGGACAGACAGTTTAGAGAATACCCCCTATTAGAGCCGCCTACTAGTATGTTTGTTCCATTAAATTAAATAATGATTTTAGGAGTTTGATGTAACAGAGTTTATTTGGTCTGATAGATACTAGTCTGGGATCCCAGGTCTAGTCTTCTGTGCGATCTCTGTTCTTTTCAAACCCAAAACTAAACAGTTTTTACTTTGTTTGAAGTCTTTTCAGACTAAGGGAAGCCCAATAAAGTAGCCTGACAAACCAGACTAAATGTGAGATTAAATATGTAATTTAGTCTGGTCCCGATGAATGAGACATCGGAAGATTGTTGATGAGAACAACCCTTTGTTTTTCAAACCATGTCTGTGCCTATTGGCCAACGCTCTGACCAATGACCGCAACTGACTGCGACGTAGTAAGCGCGACAGAAAGCTGGTGGGGGAGTGTAAACAAACAGTGAATACGTCCTTAAAAATCAACGAGCGTAGAGCCTCTTCCTGCTCACATTTCAACGAAAACCCCCAAGTCTAATTCTTCCAAAACTGATTCCAAAGCGGAGTCAAATGAGAACTGTTCAATAATAGTTGCCACCTTCCTTGTTGTGATTTCTGTAGCGTCGCGCAGCTTTGTCGTCCCACCCTCAAAACCCCGCCCACTTTGCATCCAGAAATTCAAAACTCATCTCTGCGTTGTGATTGGTCAGCCAGTTCTAGGGCCTGGGGCATTGATCGAGGCTAGACCACTCGCGAGCAAAAATGATTTTTGCCGCTGGCGGGTGGGGCTAGTTTACTAGGCTACCATTTAATGCCTTCACCTTGGTGTGTCCCCAGCTTAAAAGTTGTTTTTCATCAGATTATCCCATCTGAAAGTCAGATTTCTGTAATACTCATCCAGCTAGAGAAATTGGAAATCTTTTTTTTTCTCTCCTTTCTTGAGCAGCACTATAACGGGATTTATCTTTGACAAATATAAGGCAAGTGGTTGAACTGCATTTCCTGTATGGGTATGAGGGTACAGGGGGCTGAATAGAAATTCCTGCCACAATTACATTTTTGAAAACCATGTATCATTTACATCTAACGCCACAATTGTGTTAGACTGTTTTCAACTATTAAATTCCACTAAAGTTTGTAGATATGGAAATGTATTTTTTAAAAACTGTATGAAATTTCTACAAGGAAAAGCACACATCTACAAACATTGTCATATTTTCATAGTAGAGGCAGATGATCGGTTTGCATATACAGATAAGAACATGAGACATAAGGGATTGAAACATAATGAATGTGTGGGTGGAGGATCTGCAGGCTCCACATTGGCTGCAGACTCAGTTTAAATGGATCTCCTGTCAGGGCTCTCACACATCTCTCCAGTCGATCTCCACCGAAAATCCATCTGTCACACTTATTTACAGATGACTGTCAATCCTTTAGAGAGAAACAAAGCCATTACTGTGGCAATACTAACTCTGTCAGCAATAAACAGCTACAGTTTACATTTAGGGAGATGGCCACTAAAGGGAGGAAGGAGTTCCCAGGAAAAAGAGGCAAAGAGAAGCAGTGGAAAGGTTGAGACAATACAGAACAGCTGGTAGGGAAATACCACTCAGCTTCAGGGGATAATGTCATATTACAGGTCATGAAGGACAAAATGTTCGCTTCCACTCACAATGTCCCCAAATTTTTACTGTAGTTATAAACTTTTCTCTCTCGCTGATATGACTTTATGAATGTGGTGCTTAGGTTGTAATTTAAAAGTAGATCTACTTGGCTTCATGCGCCTGTAAAACCTTGAGAGAAATCCCACATCTCATCTGGCTCTTAAGTAACCACAATAATTCAGTGTGAAAATTGAACACAGAGGAAATGAAACGATTTAATCACAAGTCCGATGCTTGGTTCTGTGAGTTTAAGCTTAAACCAGCTGAAATCTTTTTTTCCATTTGAACATAAAGGGCAGTAATGCAGGTTATGAGCAAAAGCATCTCAGCGCAGGCATGTAAACCTGCATATTAACAACGTCTTTGCAGGGTCATTGCCCCTGTCTCTGCTGCTACTCATGTATCTGTTGGCTGATGAATGGCCTGTTTAAATTTCAACATCTGGCCAGGAGGGAGGAGCGATGTCAGCGAGTATCACTCCCAGGGGGAGGGAGAACATAAATACCAGGAGGCTGGGTGGAGGCAGGAAGAGGCCGAACAGAGTGGCTGCAGAATAAATTAGGGCAATGAAACTGCTAAATGGAGACACAAACTTTATGAGGTAAAAATGCAATCACAGAAACGTGGCAAATTATTGTGACGCACTGATATCAAGGACAAATTAATACCATGCAGCACTAATGGTGGAGAGCCAGGCAAGCACAGCAACATTAAAACACATGGTAAAAGTCAGTGGGTCATTAACTCAGCATATGACCAACTTGGAGTTCAATCAGAGTCTAGATGGTGCAGTTCCCTGCAGAATGGGAGGGCAATGTGACAATTTTTTACGCATTCCACTGTTAGGGCGTATTGGTGACACACTGACATTCTGTCCCCTAGAGATTTATCTGACAACCGAGATAGTTTAATTAATATTTAAGGTCATAAGCAGAGACAACCAGATGCAGATATGGAAAATATAATTTTATTTAATTTTGCAAATTCACAACAAACAATCATTCAGCTTATTATTCAAACTGTTAAAGACAACCCTACATGTGTTCACCCAGAGGTGGAGAGAAAAACATCTGATCTTTCCTGTTACCATAAAACATCCATTAAGCTAGAGATACAAAAGATTCCCATTAATCAGAAAAAAATACATCTGTATTTTACAAGCGCTTTGCTTCAGTCTTAACACAGTGCTGACATGTTTCCACTTTTCTACCCCATACTGATATTTACAAAAAATATCAATACATGCACTAGTTTACCATGGCTTATGAATAAGAAAAAAAAACACAAATTGATATATACACTTCATCAACAGATAAGATCTTTGTACTTCTAAGAAAAAAACTAAACAATCCTGCTTTCGTATGAAAAAAATATATATATTGATTCAAATGGTTAGCTGATGCTGTTTAGGGGCATTTCTTAGGTCAAGCTGTGGTCTCTGCAGCTCCTCTAGAGTCACTATAACCCATCCCTCCCAGTGACTCAGTAATTCCTGCACTGTCCTCTCTGTCTTAAATAGAAGCCATTCTAGTCAATGCGGTAATTCCTACGAGCTCCATGGAGCTGTGGCATGATAGACAGCCCTCCTCTGTCATCCATCAGACATACAGACCCAGTCCATCACTGCCAATGACAAAACAAGTGATTTCTAAAAATCAGATGAGCCAGACACGGAAATAATTAAATGGTTCCAGGACATTTAGAAGTGAGAGTGGAGAGAAATATTAACAGACCCTACTCACATCTCATGTGGATTGCTACACAAAACATTTTACTATTTCCTGATGTTAGTTAGAACATTACCCCCAAAGAGATTATTCTCTAAACCTCTCCACAATGTTCTCCCAGTTATGCATGTGGTTCCCTCTGCTCCACAATGACGCTAAACACACCCACTAAAGATGGCTTCAATTTAAAAACAGATGAACTATTAAGAATATTTATGTGCTTGTATGTCTTTACACTCCCTGTACACACCTCATTTCAGTAGGAGTACATCCCAATTAGAGTGAAATATATTTCATTGCCCGTGTCAATCTCACCATTTTTAAAGATGTAATCATATTTGCTCCAACACTTAAGATCCATTAAACAATGCGGATTTAATTAGTTTTTAATTATGCATGAAGGGTTTTTGGGAGGTTCAGGGTTTGAACTCATGATCTTTTCAGTTAGCTTCAATGAGCATGGAACTGAGCTCCACTACATTTCTTAGCAGTACTTTTGTATAATTCTCCTGTAATGCCTCATCTAATTCCTATCAGCTACTAACTCAACAGTAAAGGATGAATAATGCATCGAAAGAGGAAATGTGCATCAACGCAACGCAGGGAGGAGGGGCATCAGTGGGGGGGAATACCGTAAGCAGCTCACTTTTAACCTTTACAGGATTTAGAAACTTACTGACAATGCAAACTACTGTGTTTATGTATCTGAGCAAGAAAAGGGGCCAGATGGTGGAGAACTGCATCAACATAACAGGTTTTCAACCACAGAAATAAATGAGCTTCTCTGACCTTCCCTTCATCAGTAAACTCTCTCAGTCTAGCAACAAACTGCCTTTCTGCTGCATTTCATCAAATAGGTAAAGTGGTTGAGAAGCACACCGTCATGACAAAAAGTGGCGACCAACTTTCTATACTGAGCGAAGACATCTGCCCAAGGTGGTATGATTAAGTCTAAGACCGCGGAAACCCAAACTTTATTGAATTCTGTGTAACAAATAGGGCTGAAAGAATTAATCAGATTAATTATGCTCAACCGATTATAGAAATTATCATCAACTAATTTAGGAACTGATTAAACGAGATGCTAAAACATGCCTTTAGCTAAAAGAGCAACCTACTCAAAGCAGTTATAGCAACAGTGTAATTTATTGTCCATTAATAAACTCTATCCAGAACACAAAATGGAACCGTTTGAGTTTCACTTGGTTTAAACTGTGTGCTAAATCTTCTTTAAGGAAACTTTTGCCATCAGATTATTAATCCGGGGAAAGAAAAAAAAAAAAAAGAATTTCATCATAATTTGTAGTGAAGGGGATCATTTAGATACAATGACAAACACTACTTTATGCATTGTCTAGGGCTAATAACTGTTGGATCAAAGTCAAAGCATTTCCAGGACCAATCTCCCTCTGTTGATTACCATATCTTGTTTTTTCCCCTCACTTACATCTTTAGACTCAAACTGAGAAAATTTAAGAACATGATTGATTAAGATAAGGAAAACACAAACAAACAATGTAGGTCTTTGGGGCTAACGACACTGTTGTCTATGACATTAATATATTATGGAAAACTCCTGGTTGTCAGAATTAAGGATATAATCTACTTTCTCAAAAAAAAAACAAATATTTCTGTTTTAGCAGAACAAGCTGCATTAAAAAGATAATCATTGAAAATTACATTTTTTCTCACTTTTTATTGCTTTGATCTGTATAAAAAAACATTCTAAGCACTCACAACAGGTAAGCAACTAAGTTATAATTGGAAAACTTTTCTTTTATCTTCTTACACAAAGGCTATTAAAGAGAGACTGAAATAAGCGGGAAAAAAAGGTATTGATTGAGTCAAAGATTGAGAAAAGATGGGTGGAAATTATTAAAGAAATTCTGAATAGTGTATCTCTAACAAAAAGAATTTCATCTATGTTAAGACCATTCACAGTCTTAGAGATATTTTAAATGACATCTCTCAATAGAACCTGAAATGAGAGATTGAAATGTAGCAGCTTATTAATGATTTTATGTAAATGAGTGCTGTTACATAGTGCAACTCAATCAAGAGCCGCAGACCAAAAGTCCTGTTTGTTGACAGCCGACAAGTCAATGAACAGCGTCTAAAATTAGCCACCCATAACCTGAAAGGTTACACATGACATAAAGACACAAGACTGCCATTAGCCCTCACTAAAAAAGTTTGGTACACATCAATCCTTGCAATAAATTGAGTTGTCACACCAGTTATAACCCCCAGTGTCCTTTAGAATGACGGAGTGCACTTTAGCCCGAGAATGTTGGCATGAGATTACACTTTCCTAAAAAGGTAGCTGACTGTGAAGTCATGAGTGCCCTTAGCAGATGAATAAACAAGGTGTCTGACTGATGTGGCTTAGCAATGAATGACAAAGAATGACAAGCAGGAGTGGTATCCTCAAAAGACTAATAGTGAAGCTTTTCACCTCCGGTGTATTTATAGCAAAGACAAAGAGCTGTTCAAAACACAGGCACTTCAAACAACTGGAGAGCAGACTGGATCGGTCTCTGAGAAGCTCCATCATCTGGCACAACATGCTCATCTTAATAAAAGTAATCCCTGAGATCATCATAAGTATTTTTGTAATGCCCTTTACTAAAGATGGCAACACCTTAAGAGGTTGTTGTCTTTGACCGTCAGTGAGTGATTCACATTAGACAGATTACTAAGAAAACAACTGGAGTCTTAAACTTAGAGTAGGTTTGTTCTTCTCCAGTCAACACCATGCTGTCTCAAGCAATAGAACTTTCTCCTAAATTAGAGGTAAAATGCATAATTATCATCCTTTT
>NW_015151236.1:261762-269970 GCF_000732505.1 Cyprinodon variegatus | reverse complement strand
TAAAGTGGTTCCCCCCATCAGACTTCGGACCTACGGTGTGCAGCACCAAGGTAACAATCTACCTCTAGAACTAAAGTATCTCCATTCTGTATTTTATCGTGTGTTTTTATTATATGTTTTGCTTTGTTTTTCTTTGTATTTCTTTATAAGCACTTAATTTGTATGTTTTTTTTAATAGCTTTGTTGGTGAAATGTACATAGCAAACCCAACTTTACTGACAACTTCATAAATCAACAACAAAAAACATATTTGATAAAACTGAATGTACTTCTTTTCAAGGGCAGAAGATTAGGGAATTAAAGAAAGACTCAAGACTTTTGGTGGATTCAGTTTAATATGAACAAGGACGGAAAAAAGGAAACTATTATGCTGAGAGAAAATGTATACAGGCACAGGGCGGAGAAGCAAACTCCTTAGAGACCTTCAAGATATGGTGCAGGGTTCAAATATTACATAGGGCCTTGCAGAAAGCTTTCAGTGCTTTCACACTTTGTTCCATTAAAACCTGACGCATTACTGGATGTTTTCATTTGAAAAAAATATAAAATATGTAGCGTGAATTTGAATTCATTCTTTGGACTGAAAATGACAAGTCTGCCTTCTGCTGCAGTAACAGCTGCAAATTCTTTGAGCTATGTCTCCAACGAATTCGAGCCTCCAGTATGGGAAAATCTGGCCCATTCTTGACAATTTCCCCCAATCTCAGTCAGACTGGATGGAGAGCATGTAGGAACAGCGCTATTTGAGTGTGTGCATTGTTTTCTGATGGAAAACTTATGGAAACTTTATATGTAGACTTTGATGAGGCAAATCCAACACATGATTATGGTTTGACCTTAAACTATGAGAGCCAAAAAAAAAGCCTATTAAGATAATGTGACAGAAAGGTCCAGGGGTGTTAATACTTTTGCATGGCTGTGTACATTCTCCTTATGAGTTAAAATGGAAAGCAACTTCATAAAGTCCAATATTTTACTCTTTCGAAGTTATGTCTAAAAAGTGAAACAGAATTGAAAATAATGACAAAGGCAGCAAAAATCAAAACACAAAAAAAAGACACATGGGGCTCTCTAGAGTTGGGAGGTGCAATTCACACATTATAGTAGAGTTAAGCATAAATAGCTCAACCTTTTTGGACAAAGTCAGGTGGCTTTACCAACTGAAAATAAAGTCCAGGAAATAGACAAACATCCAGGAACAGGCCCAACCTTTAGGCGCATAAGCTACATGTTATTACCTCATCAACTGTGAGGATATGTAGAATATTCAAAGTATGGCATTTTTAGGTCAATGTCAGGAAAAACAATAATAGTTAAATTCATGATAATTGAGGGAAGGGAATAGCTTCTTACAGTTGGGAGTTTGGTAAAGGTTAATCTATTCCCGGATGTTGTGCTGGCATTTTGAAATGATGCATGCATCACAGTATATCACTGTACATTTAGAAATTCACGTGGCTCTGCATGTCTCGTTATGTAAATCGATATGGAGGGATATGATGATGGGAGACAATGAAAAACTACATTATACCATAGATGAGATGAAGAGGAGGGGGCATACAGTTCTCTTATGTTTGCCAATACATGTGATCCACATACAGGACGAGCATCAAACACAATCTGCAATTAGTTTCCCTTATAACCGCATGACTATTCATTACATTATTGACAGTGGAAATATTTCTCCTCTGACTTCCTCTAAGCCTCCGGGAATTCACTGAAGGTTAATTTATTTAAATCTCCAATCCACTCATCTCTATTCCATTAAATTGACTGAGAATCTTGGTTTGCAGTCTAATCCTCTTTCTGCTGTCAAAGGCCCATGCCCTTTTTGCCATACAGTGAGGGAACAACTGTGTGTCTGTAAGGCAACCCAGACGTTGATAAGGTTGTGTTCGCTTACACATCCATGTGCAGTGTCCTTAGGGAGAGGTGCATAACATTGAACTAATAATTCTTCAAACCCCTCATGCCAGGCAGCAAGGAAACTAGGTTTCCCAAAAAAGACACAGTTTCAACTGTCCTCAAGGACACCCGAAAAAGCCTGAACTCTCACCATCTGTTCGCTTCTTTACATGGCAAGACTATAATGCAAGTAAAGTTAGGAAAGATCAAGCTATCAACAGTTGGGATGTAGCACTAGGGATATATGGGCTATGTGGATTAGTCCTGCATCATTATTACAGGCATAGCGTTTGTGATGATTGGCATTGGTGTTCCTATGCTAATGACTTTGGAAAGGCTCTTCATTTCCTTAAACAGTCACTAAAGCTATTTGCAGTCTGTCAGAAAAACATCCAGCCTATGTTGATGTGGTTTTGTGCTCCAGAGACCTGGCTAATGAGACATTCACTGGCTTCAGTGAACTTCAACAACAGCACACAGAGAGATGGCAGAGTGCAGTGTCGACAGAAACAGCTGTGTATGGCCACCTTAAACGAGCTCTTGACTCTGGGATGTGGTTGAATCATTGGTAGGGACGGACACGTCGGATTTGAAATTTCTTAAACATGAGGCTCACAGTCTATGTTTCTCAAATGAACATGTCCTTCTTGCCTCCTGCTACTGTTTCGATTGCATCTCTAGCTCATTTCTAAAAGTAATATATTTCCTAAACCAAAAAGAAAACCAAAACCAGCAGGTCCTCTACAATATTACGCATAGCAGAGATTGACCAATTCAGGTATTTTTCAGGGCATTGCTTATACTGATCATTTTGGTACGAGCCTAAGCTATCCCCAGTATGTGCTGCCTTTTTGAACAGATTCTTGGAGCCGATATGGCTTTTTCTTTCATTATTTAAATAAAAAAAGAAATGACACAATGACAGCAAATGTTAAACAAGTCTAAATTTTAACAAAATAAATATATATTAACTAATCAAGCAAAGACAATAAATGCCAGATGAATGCAGTGGCAATGCATGTGCTTCACTTGATCTCAAGGCATGGCTGCTGAATGTATGTATGAATTGGCTAACACATGTAAATATTGGCCTATAGCAATCCAAGAAAAAAATAAACCCCGCTAATATTCGCTTTTATATTGAGTCACCCTAAAGATCGATACATTTATTCATGTGCTCCTGTCAGAAAGGGTTATAATACCATGTGAATTTCATGGGACAAAAGCCTGCTTGTTAATACACTTGTCATTTATGATGAGTTATGAACTAATTAACCTAAAAATATCTGCTGTCTTCTCTAAATCATGCTGTTCTCTTCTCTCAAGAGCCTGGCCGCCCCCCACTTCTTATTCATTTCCTGACTGCTCTGAAGTCTCAGTTGCTTCATAATTTCTTTCAGATCATCAGTGCTTTATACTTTTTTCCTGCAATCATGCTTACTGCGCAGTTTCTCTATATTTTAGTAAACAGGCTGCTGTTTTTCCTGCTCCTTCTCCAAAAAAACTTAAACTCCTTATTTTTTATGTGCTTTTTTATTAATAACCTCACAGTTTTCCTTACTGTGTTTTCTGTCTTCTGCTTTACATTTTAACTTTGTTCTATTTTATATCATTTTGTCTAGTATTTTCTTCTTTTCTTGATTCTTAATTTACACCCAAATTTCCACCAATGGGACAATAAAGGAATATTATATCATATTTTGTAATATCTGACCAAATCCCAAAGCTTTTTACCACTGAACTATGGCTGTTGGACTGACTGTTTGTTTAAATCCAGATTTTAATACAAGCACAACTACATTGTTTTGGAGGTAATATTAGTATTGTTTTGCATTTTGCAAAAAAATTTAATTACATTTTTTTCAATAAGAATATATTTTTGCGGTTATCATACTGAGGTCTGCAAAAGTTATTTGGTTTCCCTTATAATAAATTACTAATCTTTCAGGTTACAATTCCAAGTCAGTCGTTTTGTACATTTTCTTCCTACTGTTACAATAACAAACATTCAGAATGAAACATCTTTAAGCTGTTTATTCTGTTACAATCTTGAATATGTGCAATACCATGTTATAAGCAATGAGGTATTCTTAATGACAAGTTGAAGATACAATCGTTAGAAGTAAAATTCAGCCCTGCACAAAACTAAGCACCATTAGGCCACATCGATACGCCCTAACCTATATGACTCTGCTTGTGTCAAAACTTTACTGATTTCTCAGCTAACTATGTCTGAGATTGGATTTGAAAAGCACACCCACACCTTGTCAGTGCACTTCAGAACATCCCAGAGGCTGTACTTAGTTTCAAGGAGAGCAGATAAGAGGCCTTATTCCCTCGTGTGTCAATTAATACTTGTAAAATGTGCTCCTTCGTTGTTTGTGTTTGTCTTGTGAATGCAGATTCACCTCTCTTCCCCGCAATGAAAAGTGAAACGAGCGTGACTGCATCCGTATCCAAATGGAACAGACACCCCTGAGTGACAATTCAATTCAGATCTTTCTAGCGCTGTATACAGCAGCCCACTTTCAAAAGACATCTCTTCGCCTTTGATGCTATTTCAGGCTGACGCTTCCATGCAGGTCGGGAGTGAACAATAACCAGATGGCTACTTGTCATTCTCTAGAAGTAAGAGCTCCAAATCCTGGAGCAGTCTGCTTCAGACCTCAGTGTGGAGCCTGGTCACGATCTAAAAGAAGGGGGGAAAAATACCTTTTTAAAGTGAATGACTTTAACAGTGAGAATGTTTAAAAGTGAAACGAAACGTTCTGTAGCGCCAGAGGACTCCGGTCTTTGACTAAACTCTGTTTAAGAACAGTCAGATTTCTCAAGCAGCCAAAGTGGAGAAATTAGATGGACTTAACCAAAGCTGAACCTCTGCATACAGCAGCAAAAAACATATGTAGCTTGTTCTATATCGAAGCTTATATACTTTAAGTGCAATATTACAGATACAGGGTGGGGGAAAAAAGCTGATGTCGAGGCAGATACTACAATGAGCCCCATGTCTGTAGATCATGACATGCATGTTGGAGGAATCACTGATGATGAGAGCCGATTTTCCCCACTGTTGCACTGAGATACAGCTGGGACACTAGGTTGATTATTTATCAAAACAACTTCAAAGCGGTTTAAATATGTTTTATTCTCAAACATGGGCCCAGCATTATGATTCATTATTCTCCATGCCATGTTGATGTTTTGAATTACCACCACGTCTCCCCTGCCTTCTCTGCAAGCTAATCAGATTGATATGCTCCACCTGTACCATGCCTGATTGCCTCCCAGCACTCTGCACTATTTAAGATCACCTCAGTCTCTGCCTTCTTGTCAGAATATCGACTGAAGTTTGCCAGAGGAAATCCAGCATCTTTTTCATTCTCTTTTGAATTCTTGTTATTGACCACACCAAGGATTCTCTCTTTTGGCCTTGCCCTCGACGGATTCTCTCTGTAAATTGGATATCTGGACTACAATCCATGCTCTGCCCCTTTAACCTATGATCTCTTCCTTCAAACCTAGATGAGCATTGTTTGTCTGCCTCCCTGTAAATGACCATTGCCTCATTATTGATACTTGTTTTGAATTTTGCTTTAAAAGACCTTTTTAGAAAAGAATTCAACGTTGCCATCAGCTTATAGGAATACATGAAACCTTGTCACCTGATTGAGTTTCTGTGTTCCCAAGTTTTTCACTCTGGCTACGATGTCAAGGCAGATCTAGATATTTTTCTGCAAGGTCCTTTAGACTACTACTTGAATACAGCATCATACTCCAGTTTAAACAACCTCAATGCCACCCGCATAAGCAGGACAGCATTGAGGTCATAGAGCAAACCAATGCTTATGGAACCTAGAGCAGATGTCCAAGAAGCCGCCCAAGCAGCGGAGCCTCTGGCCGGAGTCTTTTTGGTCATTGATCTTGTCTAGAGTGGCATGAGAACGCTGGATAATGATGTGGAAGTGGATGAAATGAGATGTGACCATTCAGAGAGCAGACTCTTTAAAAATAGATAGATATGGAGGAGATAGGGGATTGGTGGCCTAGTGGTTAGAGCATTGCACTTGGGTCTCAGATGATCCGAGTTCAAGTCCCACACACTCTCACGGAATGCCGCTCACTCCCTGAGCAAGACCCTTAACCCCAGACTGCTCCTCCTGGGCGCCACACAGTGGCACCCCACAGCTCTTCAAGGTGATGGGTTAAAGATGGCAAGTTTCCTCATTGTGGGACAATAAAGTACATTTACAGATGTATCTGATATAGTAATGCAATGGGATAATATGGATTTGCACTGAAAAGAATGAAAAGTGAATAAAATTATTCTGACTGCCATGATGACGTTGGATTTATGTTGCATATAGGCAGAAAAATTTTGATTTGGGTCGCATTTAGCTGCAGTCTGAACGTAGCCTCTGTGACGCCATTAAAGCTACTGCAGCCCAGTTTACCCCCAAAGTATTGCAGTATTTTAAATCAATTTGTTGATTCAGACAATCCCAGTCACCTTTCTGCAACCATTTCTACCATTTTAAAAACATTTATACTTTTCTATGATATGATGATCTTTCTATTGAGGCATTGGCTGCGCCTACAGTACTTAAAACACTTTTTATATTGCAAAATCAAATCTTCAGTTAGTTCTTATTATTCCACTTTTTTAAGTTTTAGAACATAATACAATAAAAGAAAGTTCAGAAATTAAAGATATACATTTATGGCTGTTTTAAATAGAAGATCATACATTTTTATTGCTCTCTTTCTTCAAAAACGTACTAAACTGTCCTAAACGTACTAAATCCTTTCTCTTAGCATCTAGTGTTCCTACAGTTATGACTTCTGTGTTGCCATTTGAAAGCCCAGTAACCTGTCTGAGGTCTAAACCGGCTCATCGCCTTGAATGGATTAAGCGGGTATAGAATATGAAAGGATGGATGGAAAGAGGACAAAATACCGACTGCTAAGATCCCAGTGTGGATCTCTTTCTAAAAATAGGTTCAAAGAATGATCAAGCTCAAGTGGCTTGATGGTGCCTGTTCATTCATGTCTCAAGTCATTCCCTGTTTGAGTTTTTTTTTTTTCTCCATAAAATGAGCTCAGTATTGTAATTGCCTTCTAGTAAAGACACTTTTGAAGTCACTCTGACTCATTTTGTTATCCACTTTTCTATGCCACCAGGCTTTCTATGCTGTCTAAATAGCAATTAACATAATTTTTTTTGTACTTCAAAATGACTTGATTAGTCAAGTCATGTTTTTTCTCGGGCCTTTCACACCACAAAGTAAATTGTCACTTTTATCTAGGTTGTCAGGACCACATTTTTGCAATTTATTGTATTTTTTTCATTATTTAGAAAAAAAAGTTGCAATTTTGAAGATCCACCCCTCCCACCAAGCCAAAAGCCTCAAATTTTGGCTTCTTGTCCTAAAGTACAGAGGTATTAGCTTTCAGAGAGAAACAGGACAACCTTAATAATGTTTGGAAGATAATGGATGTCCTCTGATTGAGAAGTTGCTTGGCAACCTGCTGAGGAGACTGCCAGCTGATAGACTGAGGAAGCACAGAAGGTGGTGTGCTTGAAGAAACAGGCTTTTAGCCAGTCACAGCTTTGAGCTGGGCTGCATGATACAACTACTTTGTTCTTTTCCTGAAAATGTTTCTGCTCAAGATATTAGGATGGACTTTTAACCATTGCAAACCCCACCCTGCATGAACATCTATAACGAATGGGTTTTGGGGGTTATACAGGCACTGCTATAAAAGCTTAAAGTCTTCTAAGAAATCTATATCCAGATGCTACGATTTGTATCCAAGCTAAAACCTGAAGAAGAGCTGGAGGTAGCTGATACTTGCAGCATAATTGGCCAGTAAAGATGTTGATAATTGTGGGAGCTTTCTTGCTTTGTTTCATACCACCAATCTCCAAGGGAGAGGAGATAAAATTTGAAGTTTATGATTAATAGGTGTACATATGTGTGATGGTCTATGGGCCTTTTTCTGGTTTCTGACAGAGCTGTGACTGCCAAAAGGCACTATGACCATCTTCAACAGCCAGCAGTGAAGTGTGTTACCCAAGGATACACAGGGAGTGGGGGTTTAACCAGCAATCTAACAGTTATAGCAGGGATGGGCAACTCACGTTCCTGAGGGCCGGGGTCCTGCAACTTTTAGACGTGCCTTTAGTTCAACACACCTGAATTAAGTTATAAGATGATTGGGAGGAACTGACTGCAAACTGAGGAGGAAACTCAGCCATTTCATTCCGGTGTGTTGGACCAAGGATGAATCTAAAATGAGTAGGAT
>NW_015151236.1:259294-261677 GCF_000732505.1 Cyprinodon variegatus | reverse complement strand
TATATATATATTCATGCAGTAAACAGTTGAAAAACTAATAGGGTCATAAATTAAATCATCACAAGATTCTTTTTTTCACAACAGGTCACTTTTCAGTTCTATATCAAGGATATTTACAGAATGGATAAAAAAGATTTAGGAATCATGCAGCCATCGCTGCCATTATCAGAATAATGGGTCAGATCTATAAACTGATCTATTAGCAAGATGCTTTTTTTTTGTTGAAACAGAATAGGTACAGTGTTTGAAATCTGTTCTGTCAAAACATCTAAGATTTAACCAGGCAAAAACATCAAGAAAACTGTTGTGCTAAGTGACCTAAATAAAAGCATTAAGTTATTTAACACAGTGTATTTTCTTTCTTCTATATTTTTGATGCATCTCCCAACACATCTATTAAGTATAGGTCCTGCTACAACTAGGCTTTTAGTCTTCACCACTCTGCTCTCTGTGTCTTGCCTTTACTAAAAAACATAAAAAAATAAATAAAATTTGTCACACATGAGAGTGCAAATGGACCCTATGGCAAAAAAAAAAAAAAAGAAAATTAAAATTTAGAACTTGTCTTTAGTCTCTCGGTGTGCCACTGGAAAATCTAGAGTAGAGGTGGTAGACAGGGTTTCAGTGTAGTAGAAGAAATTATTCAGTAAAATAAGGAAAAGTTTTCCCTGTGATGACCGGAGAGCAAGTCAGGGAGAATCTATTCTAAGAGCTGCCACACTGAAATTCATGTCATAAATAAAGAAAACAGCCATGTGGGGAACAAGAGTGCAAAACATCTTTGTTATACTTTGGGGAGGCTGGAAGCGGCTGAGGTCACAACAGGCTGCATTCAGTCGAGTAAACACCCACTTAGGAGCACTGATTTATTTGATTTATTCAAATGCCTTGGGTTTTCACTCATGCATGCTAAAGCTAAGGTCTGACTCATTTAAAGGGAGAAGCACTATGACAAAGGCTGAGGGGAATCATTTTTTTTTTTTTAAACTTTACCAACAAAGTAAACCATCACAGAAAGAACAGTCATACTTTTCAGAACACTAAGCCAAAATGGCAGCTGGGTGCATTATTCATCAAAATGCAGCGAGAGATGTTTAAACATCCATAAAAGTTGGATTAATGTTAGGTTTTTTTCAACACAGGTGACAAAGTTATTTCTATCTAAGATATTAACACAGTTAAAGGGGAACGCCAGTTTTTTTACATTTGGCCATATCCAAGTAATGTCTTGAAGGCTCAAACTAAACTGTTTATAATTTATTCTTTATGGTACGCCAGCATTCATAACATGTAGGCGAATCACTGTCCCCCAGACATCCGCGGTTATATTTTATATATTTCTATTTTTAAAAAACAAAGCGGCGTGTGTATGACGTCATCCACGCGCAGCGGCTACCGTTCATTCTTCCTGTCTGCTGACCTGCTGCTAGTTTTCCTTACATGCCTGGAAGATGTCTAGTGCTACTACCACAGATGATCTCGCTCTCGAAATGGAATTGAACGATTCAGATTAGCTAGCCAAATATATAAGAGGTAGAGCGTAGCCGCCTGGTGTAATGTACATCGGTTAAATAAAGTTGTTTTAAAAAAAAAAAAAAACTCCCATGATGTAATACATGATGTAATAACTTAATATCAAGGGCCAAATGTAAAAAAAAAAAACGAAATTCCCCTTTAAAAGGAAAATGGTTGATATGTTTGGATCTGCTCTATTTAAAAGTCTAGAATCCTGGGAACAATCGGCTTTTAGTGGCAGTGGGAACAGCTCACTGACGGTTGTCTACCCGAGTCAAACGACTTGGCAAGCGGCCCGCATTAAAATCGCCTCAGCTTTGATCGGCATGCTGTGGGAACATGGTAAATTACGTCCCACCATTGAATGCAACGTACAGACGTCAACACACTGCGCCAGTTGCTTCTGATATAATAAGCCAAAACAGCTCTGTTTACATTCGATAAATATGGCGCAGCACTGGTAAGAGGGATTCGGACATGGAACATATCATTCCAGTTAGTTTGATGGAACAGCTTAAAATTAAAGTTTGAGACGAATTTTAAGATCATCCAACCCAACGCAGTATTGTTAGGTTAAATATCATTGATTAAGTGTGAGTTTATTACACCCTAATATTAGCTGCCTGTTGCGTGCTAGAACCAATGTTTTCCCTTGTAGTTAGGACAGTTCATCTGTCCACATATATACAGTAATAATCTTCATTCTGTATGTGTCAAAGATCTGGGAATGGAATGAAAGCGGTGTCGTTCAGCTAAGAACAAAGTGTAATATTTTGATAAGGCTGGAGCCAAGGATGTTTCCTCATCTGCAAACGTGTATGATGTAATGATGTGATGATGTGGCATACTGGAGATGTATAAAATGCTT
>NW_015151236.1:249299-258546 GCF_000732505.1 Cyprinodon variegatus | reverse complement strand
ATTACACACTGTAGCTTTAACAACAAAAAAGTCATTGTGTTTGTTATTTTTTTTTTAACAGGTAAGTTGAAAGGAAAAGCCTTACGAATACATCAGTCATCTCGGAATAATTCAGATCTCTGAGTAGATGTTCAATCCTTGCTGTTTGTTTTCAGGATCCAAAAGAGAACAAGTGAAAACTTGCTTTGTGCTGCTCCAGGAAAACACATGCATATTCAAACCACAAACACTTTAACAGGATTCTACTTTAGATGACTATATTAATTAATGCAGTTTAGAATGTGAGGAAACAATTACTGAAAAAACAACTGCTTACATGGCAATAAACTCACAAAAATAAAGCTTACTGCTCATCTGAAGGAGTGGGGAAATGATTCTCTTCTACAAATACTTGGTATCTCAATCTAGCGTAAAATTTGTTGTGAAAACATGATATTATGACGGCTTCATGCATCTAAGGCCACTGTCTACTAGAGAGAATATTCTCAGCATTACGCATCAGTGATCACAGCTTGGTCTCCCCTCAATGCTGTATTTTCCTGTCTCTTTAAATTGTTATAGATTTTAAATCAAGACTTCCTTTTTGGCTGTCAATAGAATCAGAAGTTAAAGCAATATTTTAGAGGTTTAAAGCCTTAATGTTAATATATAGTTTTAATTATTTTCTTTAAATTAAGCAGATAATACCACAGGAATGTGGATGAATAGAATCCAGTGGCATGAAGTAGACTGTTGCTACATGAGTGTATAAATCTTCTTTATAAATCTTTAGCCAATTAACAATAAAAAAAAACAATTTTCTGGGGTTTTGGAGAGTTTGAATGTTTTTATGTTTGACTCAAAGCGTTAAGTTATGCTTTGCAATGGCACAGGGTCAGTCGACCATTTTCAACCCTGTTTAATACCCTGACCACATGATTTGGATAATTTCATCATTTCATACATGAAAAAAAAATACTATTTGAATCTCTTTGATTTTTTGTTTTGTGCTTGCATTAATGCCCTTTGTTTGTTTTTAACATTGTGTAAACATATAGGTTACTCTGCATCACACTACTTACTGTTCCACAGGAAAATAGCTAGAAAACTCCCAAAATGTTTAAGGTTTGTGTACTCCCTCTAACTAAAGAAGCTTAATTTATGGATGACTATAGAGGAATCGATAAAGAGTAATAATACACCAAATTTAAAATATGCAACTTTTTTGGGGGGCTTATACCCTTTGATAAACTGGCCACCTGTTCAGGGTGTTCCCCCACTTTCGCCCACAGACTGCAGGCGATAGGCACCAACCCAGGACAAGCGGCAGAAGATGGATGAGCGTAAAGACCGAGGCAGCCAGAGAGAAAGATGCAATCCACTGAACATGGGCACAAAAGGTCTGGAAGGAAGATTAGAAATCTCTCTAACATGACGTTTCAACTTGTTGGACGCCCCTCCTCATGGTTCTTTGGGGGAATAAACAGAAAATTCCAGCAGTGATTCAACCAAGTTCAGGGATCACTTGTTTTACAGGTAGGGATTGTGTATTTGGAGGGGCTGTGTTAGCAGTTTTTAAAGTATCTTGGAGCGAGAACCTTAGCAAATCACAGGATAAGGAATCCGTTCTTGTTCCAGCAGCACCCAGTGATGCGATAATAGAAAAATATAACCACACTTTTTTAGGATGATCACAGTAAATACCGCCTTTGACCATAATGGGTGAGGCTCTCTACAGCTAAGGTCTTATTGGATGGAAGCAGTGTTGATTGAGGGTAATTATGCAAGTGGAAGCTCTTCAAACTAAAATCTACTAAGGATAAAAAAAAAAAAAAATGAGTCAAGTGTAACATAACCACTGCATTAACTGTGAAGATCATGCAGCGGGTAATTCAGTGTTACCAATGAGCAACAACAGGTGCCAGTCGAACCTGCAGGTAGAGGATGATACACATTTATTACAGTCAGCAGTGCGTCCCTATATTAGTCACCTGCACCTCTCAAAGAAGCAGACTTATTGGTCCTACTTTACATGAGGAAAATAATTTTCAATGAACACTTAAAATGATAAAATAACCACTTTGTAATAATGAAGTTGATGGGCCAGGATGCAGTTGTCTAATTGTTCCCTTATCGGGCTATATCTTCCACACTTTGACAAACCCTGCTCTATACAGTAATAGCCATTTAAAATTTCCCCGCTTTCCTTGATTGCTCCTTGGCTGGTCCCCTTCAAGTCCTTTTTAAACATAAATCTTTGTGCTGAAATATTCTTTCTGTCATGATTTCTGAACATTAAGACCTAAAGAGAAGCACCATCTCATGGTCAGAGCCTGTAATACAGTGAAAGGGTGGAGTCAGATTTAAAAATATGCATACCCAGGAGAAGGAGGGGGGTGGGTCACTCCAGTGGCTGGAAGTTGGAGGGGATTTTGAAGGGAGGTGCAGAGAAGTGGGCTGCCATTCGCCTGGCATTTGACTGGGAGGGGCCATTTTGAATGGCTGCCACTGTAAGGTGGATATGAACTAAAACAACCTAAGATTGACAATTTTCAACAGCAGGTTATAATCCTCATCAGAGCTTGTGCTTTGCTACAAGTCCGTTAGATGTAGAGTCTATGTTTGTTTAACCAGCTTTTGAGCTTGTTTGAGTCTGCAGTTATCCGACACTAATTTGAATCTGAAGCTGCTCTAAATGAATCAACTCTTGTGCTTCTACTGCTAATATTCGCTAATTTCTGACAGTAATACACAGCATGCAAAGGGCATAAGGACTGTTTTTTTCTTTAGACATAATTTCCATAAACAGCACCGCAGTAGAAACGCAGATAGGAAATAACCAGGGGAGGATTGGCGGTTCTGGGTAATTAAATTACTGGGCAAACAGATTCAGGGTAGCATTTTGGAAAAATAACTAGTGGTTTTAATGGTCAAGGTAGCATGAAAAATGTTCTGTTTTCATTTTGTGTCCTGGTTATTGATGGGTTCATATTTAATGGTATAAATGTGGATCTGAATAATAATAATTCCTACCAGAGTGTTTTAGCCACTGAGTGTGATTCTATGTAAACACTGAGCTTTTGGAGATGTAACTTTGCACATTTTCTAAGCTTTCCACAACAACAGTTGTTTTTTCTTCTCTTTTGTTCACAGTGGTGTTCAAACTTCATCAAAAATGTTTTAAATGAATCTAATTCAAACTGATAAACGGACTGAAAATCAGCAGGTTGCTACCCAAGAAGCTGTGCTCACATAGTCCCACTGATGCTCAATTACAGCTTCACATTGTGTAATCTCTCTTCAATATTCTTCTCCCTTGGGTACTATGTCAAAATAAAACCCATTTCATGAGTGAAGTCTGTGCAGAATCCAAAACAGTTCAGCAAAATGTGTCTATTTATAGGACATGCTTAAAATATGCCAAGATATCTGTAACGCTTTTTCCAGGAGGCTTTCCTGTAGATTTCATTGAAAGCACATATATAATTTAATAAGCATCAAAGAGTTTTAGATCTGTGTAAAAAAAGAGCTATTTAAACACAAACTGTGAATAAAAGATCGATCTTCTTCTCTAGTCCTAAAAGACAAGCCAATACAGAAGTTGCCAAGTGCACATCCAATTAGGAGGTGGCAATGCTCTCATAAAACAGTCAATTAAGTTTCCTTCACAGTTGATGTGGCGGTGTTAGATAATTCTAGACCGATTGATCCATGTGTTAATAGTCCTTTTGAGAATAATTCTACATTTAGGTATAAATTAGCTCTTAAAGATCATTTTGGCGTGACTAGCTTGTCTGACAAGCTGTTCAGATAGCGGGTCAATTTTCTAGAAAATTAGGTTGTTTTGATTCATTACTTTGTTTAATTTGTTTATGTAGGAAACATTTCAATCTGATTAGTAATGATCAGATTTAAATCACTGATTAAAGGCATAAAGAAACTCTCGAGTACTTTAGGTCATTTAAATGTAGATCAGTAAGGGGCCTCATAACTAAAATAAGATCTATATGATTTCTATTTTCTTAGTTATATACATTATAACGGTTGTTATCTAATCTAGGTTGTTGAATGTTTAAAGGTTTAACACCTTTTGTCATTTCCAAACCAAAGTAGATATGAAGATGGAAAAACAAAACAAAAAATTGTCAAAAATTAAAAAGACAAATTGCGAAAGCTTAAAAGGTAGTCATGCCTGTTTTGACCTCGACTGGGCATCCCCTTTACGGCTTCTATGTTTTGTTGGACTCTCCTCCAATGAATCAGCTCTGGGAGCTGGCAGCTTCTGTGGAAACAGATTTCCCAGTCTGACCGACTGCAGAGAACAGGTGGACACGTCTTATTTCACACCCAATCTAGAAAAAAACTCATTTTTCCCCACCACTCAATGTTTCCAAACAACTAGTCATTCTACTCCTTAAAAACTGCAGACTTTTTGAGTTTTATATATTAATTTGTATTTATAGTTACCATTCATAGATTATTATTAAATATAAGATCAAATCATAGAATTCAAATAATTTGTGACATTTTAAGAAGTATTTACAGAAAGTAAGAAAAACATTCTTTTGTAAAACACTTTGACGTTATAAAAATGCTTAACACAGGTACCATCAGCGTCGGCTTGCCTAGGTACACTAGATCTGCTCCAATCAACCACATCGAGTTTTTGAATGAAAAACTTTTTCTCTGCTGCTTCTCCTTCACCTTATATCTTAATTGCATCCAGTACCTGATTGGTTAATCAGAGAAGTTCAGATCTGATGACTTCTCTCCCTCTCTGCATCCACCACACCTGTGCTTACAGTTTACAGGAAGTGCTCCAAACAAGATCATATGGATAACATGGAAATCACTCACTTGAGATGATGCATTTGTGTTTGGTGAATTAAGGCTGCATTGTTCACTTGACACTGTTTATTATAATAAAGTGCTGAAGCAAAATTTCATGTATCAAAGCATTGCAGCATGCAAACGTCACATCTATCTGATGTGACGTTTAAATTGTAGGCATTTCACCAAGGCTGCTGCAGACAGCATTGTAATATCAGTCCTGTACCTGATCACTTGATTCACTGCTGCTCAGAGAGCAGTAATGGCCAAAATTAAGTGGGTGAGTAAAGTTCCATAAATCCTAAGAGAACTTTTGGAATGATTTTAGGTAGGAATGTAGCTTCGTTAGGATGAAATATCTGCTTGATTTATCAAGACACAGCTTACTTATTAGAGTGCTCCAACATTTTCTTAGAAGTTTCCTGCTCCTCTGCTAAAGCAGTATAGTTAGCATCGGTAGTAGGCCTCATCTGCTATCGACATCGTCTGCAGCCGACGACATATTTAAGGCAATCACTGTTTCCCCATAAATATAAGGCTAGTGTTTTTGATTGGGGTTACCATGGACATTAATGGGTCTAGTGGTTAGGGCATGGAGCCTGGAATCCTGAGGTTGTGAGTTTGAAACCCAATGCCACAGACTGCAACTCTGGGTCTCTGAGCAAGACCCTTAACGCCACACTGCTCCCTTGACGCCCCACAATGGCAGCCCACTGCTCCCCAAGGGGATGGGTTAAATGCAGAGGTAAATTTCTCCAATGTGAGATCAATAAAGTTGAATTATTATTCTCTCACTTTCTTTTTTCCACAATGCTGTGGTTTAAAACCCTTATAAAGATTAGGCATTGTTAAAGCTTGTAGGTGAAAAGATTTGTTTTATACTCTTGTATCTTAATTGATTTTCTAAAAGGTAAAAATATATATTTTGATAGAAATAGTATTAAAAAACAAGTTGGTTGAAATTTAAACTAAGAGTCTATAGATTTTTATTTATAAAGGTAATAAATAAAGGATGCTGCAATAGGAGGCAAGGAGGGAAGATTAAAGGCGTGTAGACCGACTCCAAGTATTTTAATATATGACAATTAACCCAAAAGCTTATTTGACTGGTAAGATGAGAATAGATAGTGCAGAATATGTTAGACTTTTGTGTTGTGGTTGAATGATGTGAAGCCATAACCTGATGAAATAAAACATCCAAAATGCAAAGAGAGAATGAGTCCCTGCTTCTTATTTCCTCTCAGCATCACACACAACAATCTACTTTGCTCATCTCGGTCTGACCTTGAACAGGGACTGATTTGTAAAAAATTGTGACATTCATCCTCGATGAAAGATGTGCTCAGACAACCATTGGGTGGACATTCCCAGAGGTTTGCTTATTCCGCCTCTCAGGGGATGAGCCCTCGATAATTTGACAGATAAACCAAACAATAATACTGCTGTAATGTCATCGGCGGTATTTCACCACACAGGGCCGGAGCCTCCCTGATGAATACCAGGGAAAGAGAGGAGGAAATGATCTTTGCAGACAGTAAATGGCCTGGTCATGGAGGGGATCAGGACAAAAGCAATTAGGCACTTTATAGATCACACTTATGGAGCTCTAGAGGAGGCAACCAAGCACAGCGGAGGATGCTCGACCAACAAAATGAATAATGAGTCCCACTTCCAACTGAAGGGAGGATCCATTAAGAGATCCAATGCACTGAGCAAATGTAATAGCAAGAGGATGCCTTCTTGTATTTGAAAGATTGTCAGAAGATGAGCATTCTAGATTTTATATCCACACGTCTTTAAAAAGACATTTAATCATGTTCAAACTGAGTAAACTCTGTTTCAATTCAAACTATTATCAGAGCAAACAGGGTAAGAAACAAACATTTGTTTCAAAAAAATATTTTTTTTTTTATGTCAGGGCATCAAATAACACTTAAAAACCCCCATTGTGAACCATTAAGCAAGCGCTTCATTCCATCACTGTCATCTGATGGTATGATTGTTAATTAGTGGTCACTTGAGGAATGGTGCTTTCATAATCTGACCACAGCATCATAAACAGGTTATAAGGCTTTCAAAGCAAGAGAAGAATTTACCATGTTAGTATTTGTTGTTTTCCATCTTAGGTTTAAACGGCTTTGCAGCCGGTTGAACAGGTGCTGCGGTTTGAGCCTATTGAAATGCAGGATCTGGATGGTAAAACTTAATACTACAAGTGGATTTTAAGGGATAGAAATAATAATCTATTGATGCACTGGTGATTTGTGGAAGAATTAAACACAGATTACAGCTGCATAGTCTTTTCCAGCACAGACAGAACTCTAAATACCCTGAAGCTTACCAGCAGCTGCCCAGTCAAAAAGCACCAGGCCTTCCTCATGTATTTCTTTTCTTTTAAAAATCACTAACATTGAAAATATAGGAAATAATCTTTTATTTTTTTAAACACAGAATCCCATATCCATTCAGGGTAAGCATAATATGCTTGACAGATATGAAGATACAGTGCTGGCATTGAATCGGGAGGCCAGCAAACAGCCCTTTGTTGCTGCTGTCCAAGTACTACTCCTTCCCCTCATCCTCGTCCACTACATGTGAAACAAGAGGATATTCATATCAAAAGAATCCCAAATTTAGCACAGAGTGTGTTACATATCTAGGTTTGTGCAGGCAGGTAGGTGGGGAAAGAAAGGTGTGGACGACTGCTTAGGGTTAATGTACAGGTGGCAGCAAAATGCTGGATGGTTTCCCTTAATCAGAGAAAGAGAAGCTGGTCGGGGTTGAGTGGGAAATGAATGGAGCTAAATATTGGGCATTCCTGCACAGAAAAAGAAATAAATGCATTGGATTTACTTTATTCAACAGTGGGCGTTGTTTGCACCCTAAACTTTGCTTTGGCTGGAATTATTTTTCCGTTTAAAGAAACCTGCTGTGGCAAAGAGACTTACAATAATTAATTTAGTTTCTATCAAGATAAACCGAACATGCAAATATCTATGCTATTAATATTATGCATCTAAACACTATTATTTTATTCACTGAATTAACAAATAACTATTTAATTGATTAAACAGATGCAGTTTTTTTGTCTCCAGTCATAACTACCCATTATGTTCTATTTAAGACATAGAGTAATGGTGTTAATCTAACTAAAGATGCTAAATATATGCAACAAAGTGCATCCTTCTTTTTTTTTTAGTGTGGATAAAACTTATTAGAGGGATGGAACTAAAGCAGAAGGTCACCTTCCAGCTTGACAACCAACTGACCACACTTTTATAAGTGCAAGGATTTAGATCAAAGCACAATGAAAGGCCCAGTTAAAGTCCAGACCAACATTTATTTTCACAGATGGTCCCTATTAAATCGGACTAAGCTGGAGAAGAGCAAGCAAAATTTATTTTTTCTCCTAAACTGCAGCAGCATTGTAATTCTGAGTTCCAAGGCAAAGTGTTAACTCAGTGGGACTAAAGAAATGCACAACACACTTCACTTCACTTTAAAACACAATAAGTTCACAACTATGTAGTACTTTGTGTTTATCGGGTACATAAAAACCTCAAAAAGACAAACTAAACTTTGAGGCTAAAATGCGACAAAACATTAAGATAAAAAAGAAATAGCTAAGACATTCAATGCAAGTCTACCATGGGAAAAAAATGCCATTTTATAAATAAAGAAAATCCAAAGGCGAATGACCTCTCCTTTGGACACACTGTCAGTCACTTCCACATATCAGTCAGAGTAATATGTACTTCATTGGACCTGCCCAGCTTCGATTTACCCACAAGCCCGTGGCATGAAATCATATTCTGCAGTTAAAATACTACTTCCACTTGAGTGCAGCTTGTATCCATCTCATCTGCTGCTGCTGGGGTACTGTGAAGGTCTGGACAAGAAGCAGATGCTGACAAGCCTTTGTCAAGATACTGCTTGAGCAGCTCTTTGCCCACAGGAACACTTCTACAATAGGCATGGCTCTCATTTCCCCAGAGTTGTTTACCTGCAGGCTGGATGTCTACCTCTCGCTTGCAACAAGCCACATTCAGGCTGACACTTGTCAATAGCCAGGAGAGAAAACAGATACAATGCTTTAATATCTACAGTCAAAGGGGGTAGCAGAAAGTTAAGTAAAAAAGGACTATGTTTAGTGAATGGAGCGGGTTCAACTGCTTGAAATGGTTTTTCTTTTCACATGAAAGGATTTTTATCTAGCTTGTGTTGTTCGTGTTTAAAAAAGCCCCTTTCCATCTTCCATGCGTCTGTTCCCAGTGACAACCTGCACATGAGCACTTCCACTAACTCCAGAATGTGATAATGTGCAAGTTGACTCAACTACATAAAACCGAATGAACAAAATTAATTATATCATCCGAGTATGTCTGAAATATTAGGGATCGAGTCCAAAGAAAAAATGGGAACTAAATTTTGGATTTGA
>NW_015151236.1:245448-249283 GCF_000732505.1 Cyprinodon variegatus | reverse complement strand
AAAAAAAAAAAAAAAAGGAAAAAAAATTTTTTAATTTGAACATTGCTATTAGAGCCAGAAATTGTCACGACATCATCTGCCACTACGCGTCCGGACAGATGCCAGATTCCTACATCTTTTGACGGCTGCAGATATGACACCCGGAATAAGCTCGACATAAAGAAACACAGAGCAAGTTGAGTAAACAAGATGAATCCCTTCAATTAACAGAAGGGCTGGAGGCTCTCCTGCCGTACTGCCATTAATTATGTGGTCTTACGGGAAGATTAGGGGAGCGAAACAAAGCAACCAGCTAGAGACCACTGAGTGGGTCTCCCCTTGTTTAATTACCAAAACAGTACAAACAAATGAAGCAGCATAGATCATGTTACAGGGTAGGCCCAGCTGCTATGATTTGGCCTGGCCCAGCTCCTCTCCCGTGAGCTTTCCATGTTCTCGTCTGTCTTTCCTCGTTCCATGTTTGCATCCATCACACGTCAGGCCAGACAATCTGGGAGCTGTACTTGCTCTGTAATTAACTTTCAAGGTGATGAGAACTGAAACTAAACAACAAATGGTGTGACAGGGACAAGATGGCAAAGATTGATTATTTAATGTGATAAATCTGTGTTCATGATTTGCATTTGCGCAGTGATATTTACACATTATATACCCAAAGCTCTGGTTGCTTGGCACAGTTTTCACTATAAATTAGTCCAGTTACAGCATGAACAAAGTAACAGTATGAAGGAGAGCAAAGAAAACCGAAAGCAATTTAGTATTTTGGACTAATGCCAGACCATTAAGACAAAATTTGGTGATTTAACGTAGAAGAGTCAATTTAATAAATTTTTCCACCATGTTTAATTGTTTAGAGTGCTATAGAAACAAATACACATAAACTTTATCTAAAGCAAACTCACTCTGACTCCATTTTGTAAACATTTTGGGTTTGAACTGCTAAAACTCTCATTAAACCTGGGAAAGCAGAGCAAATCTTACCCTTGGTAAACATCTACTAAAGACAGTGGAAATAAACTCACTGCATAGGAATATGCAAGCAGTCAAAAAGCCATTGATATCTAGCCTATAAACCATTAAACACATATATAAGGATTAAGAGGAAGACTTACAGCTATGAGAAAGTCCAATGTAAAACAATAAAAAGAACAGAGCTAAGAAAACTGTGCTTATTTTCCTAAAAACAGAGCAACCATCTTTGTTATCCAAAAAGAAAATGAGGGAAAACTTCATGGCTTATGATGTTGGATTTTTTCCTCTGTTCAGACAGCCACTAAACAAGCAGTTTTTGGTTATAAAGAGAGAATATTTCTAATAAAGGCTACCCCAATAAACTCTTCTCATTAGGTAAACTTGATAAAATCTACAGAAAATACCTATTTTGTCCATGCCCTCTGCATTTCTTACTGTGGATCCATGTTTTTTTTTTCTTCTCATGTCTATCTCACCTTGTTCTGACTTAATTTCCATTAAATAATAAATGAATAAATGTCAGTATGAAAAACATCTGTAAAAAAAAAACAACACAGTTACATTTATTTTAGTGCAATCTTTACTCAGGCTTATTTTAAAACAGCTAACCTCAACATCTCCGCTCTCTTCTAAACCAGGATAGCTGTATATAACTGGAATAGCACAAGCAGTTAGGACAAAAAATGTATCAGTATTGAAGGTCAAAGCTACAATTTTTACATTGAAACAACATATTTTATAAAAATAATAAAAATGTGTGTAGGGCAACTAACGATTAATGATTTTTTTTTTTTTTATTGATCAATGGATAGTAAAAGGTTCCTTAAAGACGACTTTTTATTAAATTAAACCAGGTAAAACAGAAACGTTTCCACTTGGCATACAACGATTTTTCATCTTAATTGCAAAATGTTTACATATTTTTGTCCAACTTTAGGTATAATTGCTGCTCATGGTGGGTCGATCTGTCAGCTAAAGGCATTTACAATCTCTATACTCCAGATAATGATTAATTGATTACTAAATTAGTTGACAATTATTTCAATAATCGATTAATCACGATTAATCTGATTCATTGTTTCAGCCCTAGTGTGGAATAAAAGAGCTATTTTAATCTAGAAAAATATAGTGAATAAATTATTGTTTTATAATTGCTGTTTTATATACTTGATATTTGTGTATCTTTAGTGACTGAGATAAAGCATTACATTTTAGAAAAAACAAGAAAATCATAATCAATGTTGTAAAACCTTGCAGTGCAGATTGACTTTGTGATTGCAAGTTATGGTAAACTTAATTTCCCAGAATGTGAAAAAGTTCAAAAGGGCAAAATTCTACCAATTAATCAGTGTTACACAAAATTAAACCGTATACACGAGGGAAAGCTTGCACTATATTCTTAAACACTTCCTATCAAATCCTGTTTTAATTTATGAAGGGTGTGAATCCTAATTGGAGCCAACAAACTGTGATAGATGTGGATCCCCGTTACACTGTACGATATTTTCAATCTTTGTACTCAGCTACGTCTCAAACTGTACGACGAAAACACAGTTTTGTCATACAGTTCACAGCTCACAATGCATGTTCTTACACCATACGCCTCTGATGCAGTCTAACTGCTCACACTGTACAGCCAAAACACTATGGAGCTAAATCAGTGTCAGCTCCATAAAAACCACACGTTGGACTCAATGCCAAGAGATGGCGCTGGTCAGACTCGTCAGTCTGGAGGAAGAAGAATTCCTGTTTGCACATGAGCAGGATATGGTAAATCAGCGCGCAGACGCTGGTAGTTCTGCTTCAACAGCAGGATTTGCCCACAGACACTTTATAAGGGCCGAATGAATTTCAAACATGATGGATTTTCTTCCAACCTTATGATTCCTGATCAGGGAGGTGTTTGTGATAGGCTGATCGCCCCTCGTTACCCCCTGTATACTACATGATGCAGGATGAGGCTGAAACGCGGCCCGACCCATTCCCCAAGTCCTTTTATTAACAATTAAAAACTATTTACATTAAAAGTAGAAAATGGTGAAATGCCTGGCACCATGTCATATTCACTCATTAAAATAAACTAATCAATTTGATCAATATCATTTTATTTAAAAAAATATAATATTCATCACCTGCTTTATTCATATCTATGACTTAAACAATTAAAATCCCTCCAGCATCTGTAAAAGAGTGACTTGAGTTCTGTTCATGATTTCGACAACTCTTCAACAAACTAAAATCCTCCAGTGGCCTTCAGAAGGGAAATTTATCATTCTGCCGTTGGCCAATTTCCCCTGCTCTGCAGCTCAGGCCTGCACCCAAACATATGCTGCTGATTTATCAGCATGACACCCTGGAAATTTTAAGACACAATATATCAATATGCTTCAATGGAGAAACACTGATAAACTCTGCAAACATTAAGTAATCTCAGTACAGAAGGGCACGCTGGTTAGTTATATACTGTAGCTTTTTCCAAACAATTAGGGTTCTGACAGATGTTTCAGTCCTTGGTCATTTTTGTTCTTTTAAAAATACTGAAGTTCACTATAAATTTAGAGAGAACATTTATTCAGTGGTTACGCTTAAGTAAGTAAGTAAGTAAGTAAGTAAGTAAGGAAGGAAGGAAGTAAGGAAGTAAGTAAGTAAGAAAGTAAGGAAGGAAGGAAGGGAGGAAGAGAGGAAGGAAGCATGGTACAGTGGAAGGAAGGAAGGAAGGAAGGAAGGAAGGAAGGAAGGAAGGAAGTAAGAAAGTAAGGAAGGAAGGAAGGGAGGAAGGAAGCATGGTACAGTGGAAGGAAGGAAGGAAGGAAGGAAGGAAGGAAGGAAGGAAGGAAGGAAGGAAGGAAGGAAGGAAGGAAGG
>NW_015151236.1:227664-244439 GCF_000732505.1 Cyprinodon variegatus | reverse complement strand
AAGGAAGGAAGGAAGGAAGGAAGGAAGGAAGGGTACTCAGAATGAATATTTTCTGAAAATGTTAATATTTTTATAAGCCCTAATTCTGTTTTCTTTTTTTCATGATTAACCAGAGGTGGATCCACTAAAATAACATTTCCCACATTAATGCAGAATGTGTAGGAAGTGGTAAAATTTGATTTATAACTCACGCTGGTAAAATAAAGAAATGTTTCATTTAAGAGCAGAAGCTCATCAGAAACTCTGCCCCCCAGCAGAGCTGGCTGGATATCCCTCAGTTTTCAATTCCTCAGAGAAGCGTTAACCTAATACTTAATATCCAGGTGGTTATATCAGGCTGAGGAAATGCCGTGGGACCTCTGGTTGGTGGTTGGAGCTGCTAAGCTGAGCTCCACTCAGCCTCAGTGAGTTACCCCTGGAGCTTAGTCCAATTTACTCTCAGGGCAGCTTCGGTCCAAAGACCACACTAACAAGCTACAGCTCCATACTCGTCAGGGTGAGCATTTGGCCCCTCACCAGAGGCCTGAAAAATGCATTTTCTGGGAGCAGCCCTCAACGTGGACACAATAATTAATCTTCATATCGATCCACCCCTCTGACTTCTGTTGGGACAAGCATGGAGAGCATGACGGAGAACCTGCAGTGTGCTCCAACTCGCCGAAAGGAAGGGAGCGCAGATTCGCCTTAGCTATTCCTCCCACACAGTCTCACAAGCATAGACATAATTTATCATCGGCCTCCCTGTTACACTGCATTTTATTTGTCAACAGAGACAACAACCAAACTATAAATAATAGATAAGTGCAGAAGGAGTGTTTGAAAGGAGCAAGTTTTGTATCAAGCTCAAACCGAGCCTGTAATATAAAAGAATGTAAGGTCATAGGAGTAAAAATGACAATTATCGACATCGGATATAATTCTTACGATATGAAAGAGGAATTCGAGCCGCCCTAGCAGTCTCTCATTCAGCATTTTTTTGTTTGCACCAAGTCTCATATAGCGAACTGCCCAGGAGCATTTGAAATATGACCAATAAAGGCCAGTGCCACCATAAACCTGGAGCCATGGCTGATTTGTGAATCCAATTATGTCCCCATCTGTAATGGCTGTGTTCACTTCCACAATGTTCAGTCAGCTATTGTCAGAGTATGTCCTTAAGCTCCCAGCATCCTGTCTGAAAGATGCTATCTTGTACTAATCTATTTAACAACTAACCCTGAGTGTTGTAGTGCATAATTTTACACAGGCTACAGGAGTAAAGGGTCTGTGGGTTTACTTTGCAGGTTTTCACTCAAAGAAAGTGCTCTTAAGTATCAGAATTTAAATGTTCTATCACTGTATAAAGCTCGCAATCTCTACCAACAGGTCATAAAAGAATACAAAAAAATGGATTAACTGAAAAGGCTGTTTACTTTAACATGAGTCGAGGCGATCCCTGTTATGTGCTACCGATTTTTGTGAATCTTCTTGTGGCCGATATTGCTCTCTCTTTCTCCACCTCCATAATAAAAATGAAACCATGACAGCAAATGTTATACATTACATAGTTTAAACAAAAAGGAATATTCGCTGACAAATCAAACAAAATATTAACCATAAATAGAAAATAAAGGAAGTAGCATTGTATGGGCTTCATTTGATTTTAAAGCATTGCTGCTGAATGCTCTAATTTGGACATGCATCCGTTTGCTGCCGTGTTTGATGCTCTTTGTGTCTGTTTGTTTGCTCCGATGGGACAAAAACGTGAAAGGCTCTCTGTGCCAGGAACTGATTCATAAATACAAAAAAATTATCCTATTTTTCCAGGATTCTGTCTTTCTGTTCTGTCTCGCTTAGTTCTTACAGCTCAGTGCTACAGATTAGTCTCACTGTGGATGAAATAAAAGAGGTGTTTTATACATCCTTATATCTAAATCTCACACATAACACTCTTATTTTTCTGTAATGTTTATGGTTCAACAAAGCCAAGGTGGTAACTTTCTAATAATCAGGCTATTCATTTTCGTTTCCATGGTCGCTACTATGATTTCTCAGTTGATATGTGATGTTCTGGCTCGTTTCTGCACTTGATTCTCTATTGTGCATCAAAATACTGTCAAACAGCAGCTGCATTCCAATTGGCTGATCAGTAGACATAGACGGACACACAGCTGGACATAACTATGTCACCAGGTGACTATGAGCACATTCAAGCACTGGGTAAAGGCATAAAGAAATAAAGCATGATGTCTTTAGCTGAATCAAAGCAAAACTAAAGTAAGAGTCCAAAGGAAGGGCCTTCAAAAGTTAGCACACAGCTTCAATTAATGCAGTTAGAAACATGAATAAGGCTAAAAATCTAGGTGCAGTGAAGAAAGCACATGAGCATAGTTACAAAGTTGGGCTTCAATCATCCAAAAGACATTCAAGACATAAAGGACTAATGTCTCAGCAGTACCCTAAAAAAAAAAAAAACTAATTCACGTAATGATCTTTAGGTGAATTGATTACTGCAAAGGTGTTCTCACAGGTCTGCCTAATAAAGTAGATGCTGAAACTGATCCAGAATTCTACTGCCTGCGTCCTCACCTAAACAAAAACAGAGAAGCACATCATCCCAGTGATAACATTCTCACACTGGCTCCTCATACTTCAGATAATAGACTTTAAAACACAACTGTTAGTCTATAAAACACTGGCTTAGTACTTAAATACATCACAGACCCGTTGTCAGTGGATCAAAAGCACAGAACTCTCGGATATTCTGGCTCTGATCTATATTTCCATTTCTAGGACCAGATGCAAACATGAAGAAGCAACTTTTAAATCTTATGCTCTACAAATCTGGAATAGACTCTATGAAAGCTGTAGAGCTCTAAAACCCTTAGTTTGCTTTAAATCAACAATAAAACACAATTTTAGAGTGGCCTTTGATTGTTATTGTTAAGTTTACAGTCTAACTTTTATTTCATTTTCTTTATCAATTTATATTTTCTATTTAATCCATCATTTCATCTTTTTTAATATAATCCTCTTATTTTAAAGTGTCTCATTAACTATCTGTTTTGCCTCTATGCTACTGCAATGCACTTCCTTTTGATATGTACCTCACTGTGAATTGTCTTGCTGCTGAACTGTGTTATTTAAATTAAAATGCATTAAAGTGGAAATCAAAAGGTTAACCGGAAAAACAAAAGAAACAACAAAGCATTGTTTCGTATTTTTTTGGTAAGGGCACTAGCATGTAGCAGTTCTCAAAGCAGTGACATCACAGGGTTGGTTAATGCTTGGATATACCAGCAATACCTAATCGTAAAACACTTGGTATGATGGAAGATGAAGCAAAAAGGACACTCGCGTATCTAAATCCCATTAATTATGCTTTTGAGGCAATTTGGCGTGATTTGAGCTGTAGTAAGGAGAAACAATGGAGGTGGAGTTGCGACTATCTGTGCTAACCGAAAAGTAGCCCAATCTTGTGGCAGGGAGCATGAACCGAATGATAGCACCCCACAGGTTGTGGATAGAAAATGCTATAAGAACGTACTACAGTAGGATTTCTGACACTGGTTCATGTGTTTTGGTCTGGTAACGCTACCTGTTGTAGATGCTGTTCATCGATGCCTGCGGTGATGGAGTCCACCTGCTGTCAACAGGCTGACCTTAACCACGTGCTGTGCAGTGAGTTGTGCATTACCATTGCTTGTTGTGCCAAGAGGAAGGTGTTTTAAAGGTGGCTAGGCTGTCCCTGAAGGACCGTCCTGTGGTGACATTGGAGTCTCCAGTAAACACATTTTAGTAATAAAGCCCAGAAAAACATGGTGAGGGAGAGCACAGACCTTAAGGTAACCTTGCTTCCGTGGAAATGGGGAATCAAGCTAAGAAATAGACCCTATCTCTGGAGAATGGACCTGTTGTGGTAGCCTGTGGCTAAGGGATCCTATGCTGCATAGCTTATGTTGAGTTATAAGAAGTGTCTCTAATAAGAGGCTTGAGTAGGGAGAAAGACAAAAAACTAAGTTTTAAACATGGACGTTTGCTTTAGAGACGGGGTAAATTGATGACTTAGTACCTGCAAAAATAACTTTACATGTCGCTAATCTCCCTGCTTAGCGTGTTTCTGCACCTTGTTATTATGACAGACTGATGCCACTGACCTTATTTTAGAGTGTTTTGAGCGGACAGTAGAGCCTAGCTTATAGGTGGTGAAATTAAAAAGACCTGAAACAGCATTAGGCTTTAACTTGCTATCCAATCGGCCGCTAGTTTACCGGACTCAAAAGTCTGCTGCTTTACATAAGCCTCATTTGCGCTGCCATTTTGAAACCGTGCCGACATTGGTCCAAGCACGGTAACTGAGATAACTGTTGAGTGTAAATGGCACACAAAACTGAACCGGACCGTCCTAGACACAACCAAACCACGCTAAACTAGTACTAGTTCATCAGTAGGGCTTGCCGCAGTTAAGTTGTGCCTCAGATCTCAGATAACAAAGAGCGGGAGCCGGATGTGCCGTTAATGCACATCAGTAAGTTGCTTGTCAACCGCCGCAAAACAGAAGAAGAGAAGAACTGTAAACAACATTCGAAATCTTCTCAACTCTACATTTTTTAAAATGGCTTCAAAAGAGCATGGTGCGACTTGGAATGACGCCAAGACTGAGGTTCTTTATTAGCTGTTATTTAGACAGTTGAGTCTTCCGTCATACTGATTTCTTAAGTGTTTGACAGTTGTGAGGTATCGACACTATATCCAATGTATTTAACTCCTAGCTGAACCATAAGGAATCCTGCTTGAGCACTGCACTATGGTGTCGCTCTTGCCAAAAAATTACAAAAAACATTTATTTTCTTTCAAGTTTATGTTTTTCACATTTGTAATAATAATAATAATAATAATAATAATAATAATAATAATAATAATAATAAAAGTAAGACAATTTCTCATGAATTTATTTCATTCTGTTAACCCTTTCATTTCCACTTTAAGTCACAGTGAGATGTAAGACCACAGATTCGGATGCAGAACCAAAGATTCCTTAATAAAAAAAGTTTCCTTTTTATTAAAGCAGTATTTAATAATACCGTAATCTAATAGAATATTTAGCCCTTTGTGTAATGGAAAGATACTCTTGATATGAGATAAAACTTAATTTATAGTTGATCAGTGAGACCAATGAACTTTAGATTAATTCGTTATTCGATAACCTGCACCATTACTCATAGTCCAGTCATAGCAAGAGTGTATAGAAATACCTAATATTGATTCAATTGATGCAAAATGTATTTAAATTTCTCACTTGAGATTTTGCTGTAAATAACAATAAAAAGAACATCTTCCTTTCTATTTCTTAATAATGGATAGCCTTCAGGAAAGAATAACATTCAGCCTATGTTACTTAAGAGTTTTTATAGGGAGACTAGCGGATTTCTATTGTCTGAAAAAGCAGAGAAAGACTTAAATCCTTACGAATCTTCAGATCTACTCTTGCCATCATGCTCAGTTTATCCAAATGCTGACCTCAAGCAGCATTCCAATGTTTCAAAATAGACAGAGCTATAATTTAAAGAACCCATCTAGAAAGCTTCACCCCATTCAGTGGTAAAATGTTACAGCAGTGTTGTATCATCCTCCTCTAAATGCTGACCTGTCATTCCTCAGAAAGAGCCGGAAAATAAGGCTACAGACCGACCTGCAACTGGGCAGTAAGATATGCTGAGAGCAGAAAAAGCCTGCATTTATCCAGCAGCAGGGATCTGACTCCAGTCAGGCTCACCGCCATACACATGAAGGTACAGGGCTTTCTTTGAGCATCAACTCCAAACCTTTCAGAGCTACTCTAGCGTAATTTCATGGAGAAAAAAAAAAGCTACACAGTATTAAAACTCTTAGTTTGTTGATGCAAACCAAATATGGAGGAGGAAAAAAAAATCAAAGTCACCACAGAAAATATCCTGCAAATGGAACATTCCTGGGTTAGCCATAATGTTACTACCTCATTCCCAGAAAGAGCCCAGCTATCATGTAAACAGGATACAGAATATGAAGTTAATAGCCCGGCAGAACTACTCAACTCAACATCCCATGAAAGCAGCCCCTGTTTTCCTTTTGGACTTCCACTGAATAGAATAATGCCTCCATGAGACGGGCAGAATACAGAGAACCTCTGGTGCCCTTTTAATAATGCATTCTTGGTTACATCCTGTCCATCCATTTTGGTACCATTTTGTTTTCAAGCTCCTTCACCCCCTTAAGCCATTCGTTCTTCCTAAAGTAACAGTCACATAAATCTGACCTCTCAGTCTCTATTACAGTGGAGTGATGGCTGCTTTCCAGACAGGCAATCTCAGGACACCCCCCCTTTCTCTGATCCGAACCACTGAACCAAAGCTCTTAGGTATGAGGGAGGAATATTCAACATCAATGTTTCAGACAACTTTAGCTAAGAGGGTCAACACTGAGGTAACTCATGCTCAGAAGTTGGCAGCTAAAAGGCTAATAAATATCAGAGGAATCCTTTGTAACACATACTGATACATCTCCACTGATCTATCAAAAGCATGGCTAAACTGTAAATTTAAAGGAGACCTTAGAAAATAAAACTGGAAAGGAACTACAGCAATTGGATTCCATAAATCATCTGAAACCAAGACAAGAAAAACAATACATGTGGTATTCTTCCAAGCAGGATTAAAAAGAGGTACTTTAAAAGAAGCAGTTTTGTATTGTCCTTTATCTGGAGATCCATCATGGTACATCATTTGACATCAAGTGGAAAAATAAATGAAACAGTATCTGGCATCTCCTAAACACACTTTGTACCAGACATGTACAAATTATTTGTCTTGTTTAAACCCGAGTTAATCTCTTTTATCTTGAATTGCACTGAAGAGGGACATCCCAGGGGACATACTAACATGTGCCCAGAACAGTACAGTGACAGCAGTACCTTTACTCTGCACTGTCTCTCTGCAAAAACACATACCTAGGCACTTTTTTCTGCAGACTGGCTCAAACACTGTGTCAAACATTCGAGTTCCAAGGGTTTGACGGGCAAACAAACACTAACTTAAAGCTTAAACTAAATCATATCCAGATAAATGGTAAATGGCCTGTATTTATATAGAGCTTTTTCCAGTCAGGAGATTTGACCAAAGTGCTTTAAACTGAATTCAGTCATTCACACACTAAGACACTGATGGTAGTAAGCTACATTGTAGCCACTTCTGCCATGGGGCTCACTGATGCGAGGCTGCCGTACACTGGCGCCACTGGGCCCTCCCACCACCATCAGAGTTAATTACATCTACAATCAAGTTAAATCTAAAGGTTTAGTTTACTGAAAATAAAACATTTTCCACTAAAGTCCTTTACAAGTTGTAGGATAAAAGTTTCTTTATGTTGAGAGTGATCTAGTCTGCCTGAACAACTCCCACCTTAAATTGGTGAAATCCATCCATCCATTTTCCGTCATGCTTTACCTGGCTGGGGTCACGAGGGGTGCTGGTGCCTACCTCCAGCTGTCAATGGGCGAGAGAAGGGGTACACCCTGCACAGTTCACCAGTCTATCGCAGGGCTGGAAAAATCCAACATGTTGGATTATATTGGCCCGACATCCTAGCATGTGATGTTCCCCAATGGCGGACGAGGACGAAACTTATTAGTGGGATATGTAGTCAAACAGAAAATCCTTATTTGAAAATCTTAAAGTCAAAGTAAGGATCTATATTGTCTAGAAGAGACACAGAGACTACCATTTCTGTAATAATAGCCAAGCTAATACTGCTTGTTGCTACTTTGGGATTTACTGACAGCAGTTGAAAATGTTAACGCCGTGATAATCTTGTTTGAGCTGAGACCAGATTTCCAGCAACTGCAGCAACTACTCTCGGTTGAGGAATCATATTCTCATACAAAGCAACTAACAACTACCTGCAGCAGGAAACTAGGAAACAATAACTTTAATAATGGTCTAAAGGTCTAAAAAGTTTTACAGTTCCACAGGAAAAATTGTAAATTGAGCAAAATCAGGTCAAATCCTCACAAAACTTACTGAACACAAGTTAATCCCAATGTAAGACTTTCTAATAATGTGTCCTAAAAATCAATAATTAAAGCAAAACAGTATCACTGAAGATGAAAGCCTTTATGCCCAACGCCCTTAGAACCGACCCCTTTGCGGCTAATTAAAGAAATACAGTAAATATACATTTTATAGCAGTTATATAGCAGCTTCATGGTAATGAGCATAATACAGCTTCTTCAATCAGTCTCGCCTATCCCCACCTCTCAAACGGACCGCTGTCTGGGCTTAAACACAGCTCTGTTTGCTATCCCTTCTCAAACACGTGTTCAAATAAAGCAAATGGAAATTTCGGCCGTTATGGCTCAATTCATTCCTCTTTCATGTTGCTGAAACTTGCTTTGCAAAGTCCTTACCTCCAATTTTAAGGTTCTTTGTGTGGTGGCTTATCATGAAAGTGATTAGAAATGAAGAGCTCTCCCCGCTGATATGGTCGGAGCCCCAGAGTCTGTTGCCTTTAGGCTGTTGAGCTCTCTTGGAGACTCAATACCAGATGGCAGGTTCAAGTGCTGCTGCTGCTGCAAGCATTACTGCTTCTCTCAGGGATCTGGACAGGATTTAGATTCCCTTTAAGAATACTAAAGCTGTTGAAGAATGCAAAACTTTAACAGAGAGAAGGTAGAGTATGCATACCCATCAAAATAAGAGAAAGGAAAGATATAAAGTCTTCATTTTTGATTCATTTACAATAAAATCTGAACAGCGGACTTTCTGTATATTAATCCTCATCTACTCTGACCATCCACAATAAACTCTGATGCTCCAAATTTAATTTAAAAGTCAACTAATTGGTAAATAGAGTCTAAAATTGTGTTGTAACTCAGTAACTAGGATTGTCAAAAGAATCCATAGTCTGAAAAGTATTGATACTCAAAAGCTGGATCTAGATACAATGCTAATTTGACATGCTATCGATACTAAACACAAGCGATGTTTTTTGTTATCATTATTTTTAAATTTCAGATAATTTGTAAATGAAAATAAGACCTCAAAATATTGTCAAATTACGTTATACATGTGGATTATATTTAATATTTATTTGTACGCTTATTTAACTAATACAATCTCTGATTCTGTTGAGAAAGTATCTGGTATTTTGATATTGAAACAGGTATAGCTTTCATGTTATTAAGTACATTTTTATGGTTTACATTTTTTTGGCATCAAAAATGGTATTGAGTATTGAATATTTTCCTGGGTATCTAAATAAGAGTTTGAAATTTGAGCCTAATGACAACCCTATAGCTGTTCTTTGAAGGCCTGATGTATATTACAGACCAACAGCATCACTAAGACAAAGGGACACATATATGTTAGGGTTAAAGGTGATGAGAAAGAAGGGTTAGGTTATAATAATTCATCCCAAGATGGTCATCTCACAGAACACTGCGTCATTGAGCAGAAAGCTAGAAGAAAGGGAAATTTGGCCAAAATGCTAAAAACTTTGTGGTGAAAAACTAACCTTGTACATCACTATGATAATAAAAAAAGGGTTGTGGCAGCATTTTGAAAAGAGAGGTGTTCGGCATGTATGAAACTGAACCCAAGGTAATCTTGGTAGAAAGCCTGCTACAGGTAGCAGGTTCTAAATATTACTGAAAGTTTGTAGAAAGACTTGATACTGACCTACACAGCTGCTCTCCATCCAAACCTGAATCAGTGAGGGTTTGCTCCCATTTGGAAATGTGTTAAGATATTAAATATGTATCCATAAATGACTTGCTGCTGTAATTTTAGAGGAGATTAAATAAAGGTAGATGCCAAATTTAACAGATTTGTATTTGTATACATTTTTAAATCTATGCTAACCAAATCTAAAAAGGTAGGAATACCTTTCTAGAGCACTGCAGGTAAACATTACAGTTATAACCCTACATGAGTCATCTGCAGAGACCCAGAGCCAACAAGGAGGCAGTCGTATTCTGAGGTTACCACAGCAGACGCACAGCCTAACTGAGTCTGAGCTGGGTGATCCTTAGACATGGGATGAGTTTTTATATAATATATATAAATCTTAAGAAAAGCCACCAATAACACTGCCTACCTTGGGAAAATTGACTGAGAAATATTTCCATAAAATCGCAGTTTAGAAATTTTCAAAATGTCTCTGAGGAAGAAATGTAAATTTGCCTTGGTAGAAAGAGTTCAAATATTGATTTTATTTTCTCCCTGAAATGGATTACCAGACAGCTCAACAGCACCCGCAGAAACATTACGTCTCTGATCGAACCTTTTCAAATGAAAAAACAAATCTCTTTAGAGCGAAAGAATGGGAGTATATATACATACATATATATATACATATATATATATATATGGTTCTTCCATGCTTTGCATTTCATCATCCAATTTTGTTGAACAATTTTTTTTTAGAAAGATTTTTGTAATATAAGCTGAGGTTTGCAAAGAAGAAAATTATATTTATAATGCTGTTTTCATTTGCAAAGTTGTGCTTCGTAAGCAATTACAAAGCATTAACGCTGGCTTTCAATTTGCAACAAGGAACAGGGCAGCTCTATAAGCACTTCACTCATCTAAGGACTGAAGTTCTTTCTTGGAATCTAAATCGACAAAACTTTTCAATATAGGACCACAAAAATTTTCTTTAGAGCACAGTTTGGTATCTTAAATACTTTATTTTGTTTCCAAAACAGAAAAAAAATTAGCAGTTTCAATGCCTTTTTTATGGTCTTTAAATGGGAAGTAGTAAATATATTAGTTACCACTGAATGGGAGCAAAAGACGGTCAACTACCCCCCATCTTGAGGGTGCTTCTATCTTTTGACAGCTCTATTATTAATCCAAACACAGGCATGAAGAGTAAAAAATACTAAATTGATTTTGCAAATCAGAGCAATTTTCTTTAGTAGTTTAAAAAGCTACTAAATTGATTAATTGCAAATTAATTGCACATTTTACTTTCTAATTCTGAATTAGGAAGTCAAATGTAGTCCTTTCTACAGCATATGAAGAACTATATCTCCTTATCTGTAACTTTTGGTAATATATGCATGTATTGTTGTGTGATTCTGGGTAATCTACTGAAAAAATGAGGGAAGGAGAATGTTAATTTTTTTTAATTAACATGTAAATCACAAAAAGGAAGAAAAACAAAAGACACAGAAGTCTTAAAATCTTAAACTCAGTTCACCAGTTTCCAAGAAAATGGATAAAGCACATGCTATACTTTTCCAGATGGTGTAAAAACCCTTTAATCAGTTGCTTTTGTGAAAGCAGAAAAGCAAAAAACAAAACAAAAGCGCTATGTAATTCCCACTCATATTCAAAAGCATGAATAGAAACAAAAACCATGTGTATATCATTTAAGGATGAGTGAGGGTAAGCACACATGGAAGAAAAGAAAAACATCTAAATTAGCATCATCTTGCTCATCATTCACCGTGTTTTGCAAAATACAATAAGGTCAGGAATAACCTAATATTCAAAGATACGTTTTGAGAAAAAACTTCCACTAATGTGAGGGTTTTACGATGTGGAAGCCTAGAGACGTTTGTAAAGAGTCAGATGTGGATGCTTGTGACCAGGGAGCCATTAGGCCACACAGCGTGTCACTGTAATCAATAGAGAACATAGACTTGGGAGAAAACCTTCAGCACTAAACAGTTTTAGGGTGGGACGCTGCCAACAGAAAACGCTGTGCAGAGATGAGATGGCCGTGGTTATAGACGCGTCTGGTTGAAGTTCCCAACGTATACCTCTGTTAAAAATCCAAGCTGGGTTCTACCTCCCAAACACCAACTAACTGCTGGTGAAACGCTGAAAAATCAGGTGTTCCAACATGGGGTTAACCCTTGATAGGGCGCTCAGTGAAATACTTTGAAAATCAAAATTTCAAGACAATAATGTTATTGGAATCCAGGACAAGACCTTATTACCTTTGTAACATTTTGATGGCAAAAATGAATGTCAATATATTACCAGCAAACGCCAATTTACCTGAATATATTAGGAAAATATAACAAAAATAAGCACTTCTATAAAAAATTTATGAAAAACACTCTGAGAGTGAAAGAAACACATTTTGTTTTTTTGTTACAACATAACCTTAGGGGCAATTACTGTATGCTGATACTGGCACTTAAATTTTTTACTTTATAAACCTTAATATAATTGTTAACTAGGCTTATTAACTTTTTAACTTTTCAATTAGCTTTTTACCTTTTTTCTTTACTTGTTCAGTTTTTTTCAACTTAATTTGTAGTAGGTAATATATCATTCAAGGGCTCATCTAATTGGTCAAATGCCATAATAAGACGTACAGCCATGTAGCAGTTATCTTTCTAGGTCAGAAATGTTTTACCTTGTAGCAGATATAAACAGTGTTCATATAAATCAATATTATAGATATCTACTCAATAGAACAAAATCACTGAAATATTTTCAGAAACAAATCATGGCAGCAACTGCAAATCAATTAATCTGTCGGTTATTTTTCGATTAATCAATCAATAATCGGATAGCCAAAGGTTCCTTAAAGAAGATTTTTTTACTAAATTAAACCGGATGAAACTAAAACTTTTCCACTTGAGGAGTTCTGGATAGAGCATATTGGTAGATGTAAAAGTTCTTTTTATCTTAAATGCAAAATGTTAACATATTTTTATAATCTTGGTATAATTACTGCTGTAAGTGGGTCGCTCCGTCACCTAAAGGCATGTTTTAGTCTCTATACTCTAAGGATTTATCTATTACTAATTAGTTAATGATTATTTCAATAATCGATTAATCATTAATCCAATTAATTATTTCAGCCCTAAAACAAATGCAAAACATGCTCTTATCTTGCACTTTTTATTCATATTTACTTGACTGAGTATTTTTCTATGCTGCTAACCATTAAAATGTTTACTAACAGATGAAAGAAACAATATAAAACGAATTCTTTAATCCAGAGAGAGGGCCTGACCGCAATGAGAGACACACTACGATCCAGTTAATAGAAAGAAGAAAAAAAAAAATCAAGCTGTTAAACATTAGTCAACATGTTTTCTGCCAAAAAGAAAACCCATGCACATATACAGCCTCCAAAAACATATCTCTGCTGCCAGTATGAAATGGTTCCCTCTGACTAGCTCGGTTTAACTAACTACAAACAGCCGCCTGCCAAAGCTTTAAAGTAGACAGCTCTCGTTCGAGTACAGAACTTGGCTCACAGGAAATCTGAAGCGTCTCCTACCTATCCGTCAGCTCAGCTTTGAGCTGTCAGGTGACAACAGCCGAGCAGAATAGCGATGGGCAGGCAGAGTCAGTTAATAGCTTCTATTTGTGACACAAAGATGAATAAATAATGCCGCTCTGCATTCTCCTGGCACATTTGGTTTTTGCAGGCTCTAGAGCAACTCAACAGAATCATTAAGAAAATGCTTTTGACGGGCTAAAGTGCATCGCTTTGATAAAAACACAAGATTAATAGTTTGTGTATCCATTAGGACATTAGAGATGCTATTCAGGCTTTCAAAAAGCAGAGGAAACGTTTGTCTCTGCAGTGAGGTTAGCTCTAACAATGCCAAAAAGGCAGAGCGGTGTCCACTCACAAGCATTAACGCTCGTTTAAAGATGTGGTTAGACTGAAGAAATCAGAAAGCAGAGCTTAATTTATGTTTTTTTTTTTTCCATTTGGCCGTTTCTCTCCTCTTCGGCACAGAGAAACCCACTCAGTAACCTCAAACAGTCATGCAACCACCAATTAAAACTTTCTCCAAAGTTTCCACATCTCTTCATCTAACAAAGCACTGCTTTGACCAAAATCTTAATTCATTTTGCAGCACTACCTTCTTATACCAAAGCTTAGCTCAAGATTCGGATGTTAAAACTTTAAAACGAATCTCTGTGACGGATCTTAGCAAAGTGCCTCCCTCCCCTCCCAGCATTAAAGGCAATCTAGAGACGCTGTGCCAGTTGATCAGGGGGGGACTACAGCAGTGTGGAGGTCCTGATGGACTTTTCTCCCCCTCCCATTGGTCAGTGTGTTTGTGTATGTGTGTGTATGTGTGTGTGTGTGTGTGTGTGTGTGTGTGTGTGTGTGTGTGTGTGTGTTGGGGGGGAAGCACAGAACCTCTGTTTGATTCAAAGCGTGTTTATGTTTCTAGACGGGTGGAAACGGAGCTCCGTCTGTGCAGGAGCACCAACATGCATGTAGGGGGGAATGAAAATCATCCAAACAGAGAAGGATAAGAAGTATAGCTTGTTTTTTTTCGCCAGAATCGATTCCATTTTGATCCAAACAGTTCTAAAGTGATCCATTTCGATCCGATCTGTTTTTGCAACAATGAAAGTGGTTTAACTGTGTTTCAAAAACACCCATGTATATTATTTTTTCCTGTCATTTTAACACAAAGTGCAAACTTGTAAATCAGATGGTTTAAACTTGAGATGTGAACAAAACTGTCTAAAAAGTGCAAACTTGTTTGTGAAAAGTGAAAAAGCAAAGCCTTACTCGAGCAGGCAGACGTGACACAGCAGACATTCATGAGCTGCATTATCTTCAATGCACAAACCATATTTGCAGCGTTGTCTGCAACAACTACAGGGTGTCTGCTGATCAGTCAACCTATGGGGTATATTTGCAGCCGCCTGGCTTGAAGTTGTCGTGGAAATCTGTAGCACGAGATGCGAGGCGCCACTCATTATCAGCGTAGTGGGTAGTCACCTTAATGTCACACATCCAGCACATTATCTTTAGATGTTTTAAATCCAAAACGGTTCCAGACTTCAGTTGGGACAGCTTGCTGAGCGGTGTGTTACTTGGGTCGGCATTTGCACACGCCTGCTCATTTGAATGTGAACGTTACTCACATCACTATAAAACTAATCAACCTCATTCCCTACACATCAATTTTGCAAAAATGTAAAGGAATCGATCCAAAATAATTTTTTTAACCCAGCCCTAATACGAAGTAGACAATGCAGTGCAAGATTTTCACAGTTCTATAACTATCACTTTAAAATAATAGTTTATCTGGATTAAAACACAAAAAGTTATATATCCTGACGCATTTAATCATTCAAGCTTCAAATAAAGTAAGAAGCACTTTACGGAAAAGCAAACTCTTACAGGAGGGTTAGATTTACATTTTGACTTCATGGTTGCTCTTCAAAGAGAGCTATATTTCTAGACTCTCCACAGGACATCCATACATTAAGTATAATTAGCGGTGCATTAAAAAGACATGGAAAAGTATAACCATGAGACCCATCTTTATCAAGGCTTGGCTTTCATGAGCTTCAGGAAGGCGGTGATTACATTACGAGCGCACAAAACAACAGCTAAATAAATAAACAAGAAAAGGGGGAGGAAAGGCGAAAGCTGTGGGACATCTGAGTTAAATTTACCGTGACTATAAACAGAGGAAGCTGGAGAACAGAATAAAGCAGAGTAAGCAGGTTAATGGCAGAGTTCAAAAACATCATCCTCGCTTAATTAGATCCTGGGAGTCCAGAGGAAAATGTCCCACATTATGTTAAAAAAAAAAGACCTACTTATGGAGATTTGGGAGTAAATGACACAGAAACACCACAACACAAGCAAACATCTGGCATTTATGGAGCAGAGATGGCCCAGTCTACTCTACACTGAAGGTCGATCATGATGCACTGATGCAGCCTCTCAGAACCAGGAGGTGAAAACATGCAACATCTTCCAGCACAGATCAGCAGTCATTCCCACAAACTTCCATTCAAACCAGAAATGACAGAGCAGATCTTTTTATGAACATCTAGCCTCATAAATCAGATCACTCCACACCAAAAAGCAGGAGGAAAAGAAGAGCAGCAGCAACAGAGGCTGCCCTGCTCTTACATTGCGGTGTCAAGCAGCTGGTGAACGCCTGAGTCAAGCATTCAGCTCGGCGGTATAACTTAGAACTAGATAACAGAGATGCGCACATTAATGTCCCGAAGCGCTGCAGGCGCACAGAGCCTGCAGCAGGGTGGCAATTACTGTACATCTCCCGATATCAACACAACAAGAAGAAACAGAACGAAAACAGCTGATAAAACTTGGAAAAAAGAAATATGTACCCGTGTACTGCAAGAGAAACATTTTCCACGGAAGGCGATGCGCGAGTCCTTGTCGGTCCTTTGCAGCAGGACGAAGTGTTGGAGGAATAAAAAAAAAGGAATCCTTGAATGGAGCCGGGCTCTTCTCTCTATCAGTCCGCTCTGCTCCGCTCGGCAGACTGGACTGCAATGAGAGCAGCCAGTCGAAGCGGGACCTTTTTTTTGTGACTACGGCAGGAGAGCCCGCCCTCTCGACGCGCCCGGTTCGCCGGCGGTAGCCGAACAGTTCGCTTGGGGCGCTCGAAAACGATCAGGCGACGCTGCCGCCGCTGGAAAACGACTCGCTCCTAATCTACAGATAAAAGAAAGAGACGGTGAAGAGCAAAGGAATGACTCGACCCTTCCCCAGACTCAGCACCGCCCTGCTCCTTAGGACCCATGGTCATTTTAACATGAAGTATTTGTATAAAGGGGGCAAAAAAAAAAAAGGGGGGGGGTCTCTATTTGTCCAAAACTTATGGCCGTTTTTCTGTAAAACACGTCATTCGTTCAAAAGTTTGCCAGCTGGAAAAGCTTAAAAATGACAATTACTGTGAAAAATGCTAAACGTGAAGACTGTGATAACACTTACACACACGCACACACCCACACACACTCATACATTATATATATATATATATATATATATATATA